>NC_089315.1:5333290-5518290 GCF_036669915.1 Pocillopora verrucosa | reverse complement strand
ATAGTTTAGCATGTGTGTTTCTAACTTTGTACATTACTTATCCGTCTTCTGCAAAGCAACAACGTGAAATCACCCAAAATTGTGTTGTCTGCTAACGGAAACCGCGACGGCAAATTATTTTTATATCCATTTGGAACTCAACAATGTTTATATACATTAGGCGAAAGTTGAGGTGTAGCGCCGTTAGAGATGGTAAACACATACAGCCATTTTCGAAATTTTAACCAAAAATAGACAGTCATTTTTCAATCGACGTCTTCCTTGGCGTTACCGTCCTGACTGCTAAAGGTCCCTAGTGAATGATGTAGTGTTTTAATCGTTCGGTGAGTGACGCGGATGTTGTAGGGTCGTGGACTGCGCGAGATGGTTCCGTTTTGGTCTACGAAAATGTATCGTCAACGTAGTGTAGCCACATCCTTTACAAGTCGAAAGAGCGTGTTTGTCAATGTTCTGCATCACAATTTCTACGACAACAACGGAAACTGGCGACTCAATGGCTGTTGCGCGTAATTGTTGGTAATTCTTCAGTACCGTTATACTGAAGGTGAGTAGTCGCTTGAAAAATACAAGGCTTGAGAACTAAAGGAGCGCTTCTTGATTAGTTATGAGTAAGCTAATCAAACAATAAATGAATGAGTTGAATTTTGCAGATTAGAGATTTTTTTGTTTGCGGGAACAAACAGTTGCAATTGGAGATGACAGAAACCAAGTTAAATATTTTTCTTTTCCAGAAGAAGTCACACTGGTGAAGAATATTTAACAAATAGAGAAACCTTGACTGTGCTCTGTTCTGTTGTAAAGCACGCAGGAAGCGGTTAGGGCACGAAAGAAGTGTAGGGAGAAACACGAGACGTAGTCATGTGTTTCTCACCACTTCTCGAGTGCACTAGCCGCTTCCTAAGTGCTTTACAACAGAACAGAGCACAGTCAAGGCTTCTCTATTGGTTTTTTAATAAAGAATTCGTTAACTTCCCCAAGCGTTACTTTCAATTTTCAAAACAAATTTTAATTTCAAAGCGAACAACAGTGTCGTCAGCATGCTCTATACCCTCAGAAAGCACTCTACAATAAGCCAATCAGAATCCTTGTTATAATAGTTCAATAATCTGATTGGCTGTACAAGACTAAAGCTGTCAAAAATGTCAAACCATCAAAGTTCAAAAACCATCAGAGTTCACATTCTGCATATGTTTACAAACTTAAATAGTGGGGCATGGTCGAATCATACACTTTTCTTCTGAAGTTATTGGTCTCTAATACAGAATGTGGAGGTGAATTGTTTCAGGGCAAATCCGCCGTAATTGTGGCTCATAAAAACACGCAAACTTTTTTTCCACATAACAATACAGAACAAACTGCTCAAGGCGAGTGGTTTATGGATGATACGACAGCTGAATTCAAATTCCGAGAAATCTTCATGCATGAAGATTTCTCGGCATGAAAGAGCCGGCTGCAGTGACTGATGTGGCCTTCCACTCAACGCTCATCGGAAAGGATATCAGAGTCAAGTTCCTCTTTTTTTCCGACTCGAGGGGCAGCTGATGCAACTCACTGCGGCATGTTTCATTGCGATGACCGGAGATCGCCATGATGAGCTGGCCGCGTTGGACCTCAGCATGATACGCAGTAGTCGCTCTGACACCATCATCATGATTAGTATGAAATTTTAACTTATGCTACTTCTGCTATATTTTTCATTACTCCTGTTTTGTTTTTGAACACGGAACTATATAAACAACACGAGTGTTAGCTGTTTGATTATCTATTACCTGAAGTAAGCTTTTGCAATCTCACTAGAGTGTGACAACCTTCAACTCGGATTGTCCACTTCGTTTTCACTTTGAGGATTTTTCGTCTCTGTTAACGTTTATAATAAAGTCAAATACGGTGCCTGGCATGTGTACATACCTTTGTTTGGTTGTTCTGTTGTCTGAACTTGCCGGGACTTGCCTGTCCCCGAAATTTCTCTTTCAATTAAGAAAAAATAGAGAAAAGTCCCGGAAAGGTCTGGGAATAGTACAATTTGCAGATGGCGTGACAGCTTTATTTCAGCTCTATGCTCAGAACACAGCGGCAAAATGAATGCGCATGCTCAGTTAATTTGCCGCATTTCAGAAGCGATTTGTTAAACTAGCGTAGGTGAATTTAGTCAGGGATCGAACAGAACATCGTTTTAACAATATTTGGACTGATAAAGAGGTGATCCCAAGGAGAATTGTGATGGATTTTGTTCTGATGGAAAAGTTTGAGGTGTAAGTAGAATTCTTTTAGTTAAAGTTCAACTATAGCTGATTTAAATGTGTCCAGAGAGTCCGTGGCGTGTTCCGTTTCATTCGGCAATTCTATTTACAAAGACATTTATTTATCGGATTGTTTAGTTCAAGCTTTACACTTTAAAAGCTTTTCAAAGTAACCTCTTTTGGTATTCAAAGCTATTTACAATTGAAATCAGTTTTGTATCTGTCGCTATTAATTAAAACCTTGGTGCTCGGTCTACTTAATAAAATATGTGAATGTTCTGTTGATTTATGAAGCCTTTGAATGTGACGGTGTACAAGGCTATTCAGCCCGATTCTTCCACAAAACCACTTACTTTTAATAAATGCAATAACATTGATACCTGACAGATATCTGTAACCTTCTTTGCGTCTGGAAATATGTAGATATCACTTCCAATTAACCGCCGTTGTTTGACGTTTACGTGCATTTCTTTACTACACAGTGTGACTTGAAGTTGCATGAAAATAACCGTACACAAATTTGCGGCCGTAGGTAGCTCTACCTTCAGCCAGTTCAGTAGTTCTTCGATTTCACTGCGTTAAGACTGTGCGAATAAGGTGCCTTTTGGTAAGTGGAGATGGCTACCATCAAAATGATGTTGTCGTTTCACTTACAAATGTAAAAGTTACATCATTAATTATTATGAAGGCAGCTTTTGTGGTTGGTAGGTCTTCTACAGAGGTGAAAAATCAGAGCAGATTTTTTACTTGAATTAGGCTCCTTGACAAAAAAACAATCTTCATAGCTCAAACTATCCAGGCTGCTTCTAACAAGAGTATGCTTCGACAACACCAAGATGTGATTGTGACTGCATGAAACTGTCATATGTGGGATTTCCCCCCATCATACATGACATGAAGGATTGTTTGTTAAGTATGCCTTTGCTAACAACAAAGAAATAACTGTACAAGCCTTGCTGTATTGCCCCCCTATTTCTGACCGAGATTGGAAGACTAGCAGTTCACAGAATGTGACTGATTGTGTAGTTGAAGGTGGCACACGAGTTAGAAAACTGTTTGTCGAGCTACTGATAGTGTTTGTCGTCAAGATTGATGGCATGAATCTCAAGACTTTTGGTGGCCAGGTTGCCCACAATTGAAAAGTGGTTTTGGCATAAATTTGTTACAGAAGCAGGCCTTTCTGTGGTCCTCTTTCTTTAGTGTTGTGGAACACTTGGTTGTGGTAGAGTTAGCTGTTCCAGATTTCTAGTTATCATATTCCCCTGTTCGTGGGTCTTGTAAAAGTCTGAATTCCAAGAAGTACGTATTTCTAGCTTTCTCTATGGCTATTCATGACTGATGTTGCTGTCTGCAGTGTTGCTACTTGTATCATACTCTATAAGACCTTTATTGAAGGAATCACTTAACTCATTTACTCTTGTTAGAAAGGGATCATTGCTCTATTAACTGGATCAGCAACTGCTATGATTGGGAGACTTGATGCCATATGGATTGCCAAACTGGCTTTATCAGTTGGTTTGATAGGCACATTCATAACTTAAAAATCATCAATTGATGAATAACAAGTTTTTTTGGTTTGAAAAAAAATTAATATCAATTTGATTGGTTGCTTATATGTTACAAAATTTTTATGTTTATTGTTCATTGTATTGTTTTGCTTTATCTTGCAGGCTCTCAGCACAGTTTTGTCAACAACTTCCTTGTAGTTGTTTTGCCTGCTGCTCTTTAAACATGTCATTCATACGATTCCACTGCTGAAGCCCAAGACCTGGTTAAGCTTAGCATATCAAGGCACATTCCAGCCTATTTTTGGAGATGTGATGTTTTCCAAAATCTGAGGAAAATTGCATATTGTTCCTGTTGTCATACTTAGAACAAATGATGGTTTGTATCAGTAACTGCTGACACTGCCAGAATAAAACTGAGATGGAAATTTTGTAAATCAACAAAATGTAATAATTCTTTATTCTTCCAATGGCAAAACTTTAAGCAGGTACATTGTAGTTTGAAGTAAATGCCTAAAGTAAGCCAACTTGTGAAATATTGGAATTATTCTTTGCTGCTCTAAATGTGACTGCCTCTCACTGATGGCATGTCCATCTGCATGCACTATTGTACTGATGAGGATGTAAAAGAGATGTAGTGCTGCATAGGTCTCACAAAATGCCTGCATATCATCAAATCTGTATAGAGATTGACCCCCACTCTCATAGTGCCAGTAAAAGGCTAACTGAAATTTTTCTACCAGCTCTGCAAATTATGTAATAATGTATTAAACCAGACTCTGAGTTATGTAGAAATATTTCAACAATAAACATGTGTTTACTTGTAAAATATGAGCACAGAGCAGAACCTTTATCAGTATGTTATTGTTACTTTATTGATGTTGTCCTGGAGATGTTTGACCTTCCTTGTGCAATCATACCAGAACTATGATAATTAGCAATATGATTGGATTGGTTACCTTTCTTAGATTATGTCCAAGTATAAGTACCGTAAAATTCCGAAAATAAGCCTCTCCATGTATAAGCCCCCCAGATTAGAAGCCCCCAAATCTGAAACGCAAAAATACCTCCTATAATAAGCCCCTCCGAATATAAGGCCCGGGGGCTTGTATTTGGAAATTATCCTCAATTAAACAAATCAAAGCAAACTACACACATCACCATTATCAGGAAGCCTTTTTTAGTCATAAAAGAATGATTCTGTGCACTAAAGCCACGTGGTCAACAAGTGTTGAAGTTTATTGTCTTTTACGCAGTTCTCTCTTCACTCGCGCCTTGAATTTCTTCGGTCCGTAGACAAAGTATTTGTAAGGAAGTTCGATCCCGCCACCCTGAATCTAAACTCCCTCTGGTGCTCCTCGAACGATTGAGCTTTCATAGTATTTATGAACTTTGAGCTAAACTACGTTACCGTTTTTACTGTATTTTCGCTCTAATAAAGGTTATTGTCATTGTGTTTGAACTTGGCATTTTCAGTGTGATCAATTTGTTACGAATTTCTAGCCAAAACCCTAATATTACCGGTTGCACATTCAAAAATTTTGACACAAATTTCAGCCCAGCCAATTTTGAAACGTAAATTTCCTTCCTATAATAAGCTCCTCCGAATATAAGACCCTTCCAAAAATAAGCCCCTCAAAAAGGTCCTTTGAAAAATATAAGCCCCGGGGCTTATTTTCGGAATTTTACGGTATGGTACTTACCATTGTTGGTGTTGATAAATTGGGTGGACCAGTCTGTGCACCAATTTCCTGACTCTCTGTTGAGCCATTGAATTGTGGTAATGCAGTAAGTTTTGGAGCATACATTTAACTGCCACAGCTTGTTAATCACATTGACCATCCATGGAGTCTGCGGGCACTCCAACTGAATTTTGCATGGCACTCCATCTCCATTTTTCACGTGCAAACAGGGTGAGAATAATGTCATCATTTATGTTATTGTTTATTGTGTAAATGGTGAAGTTCGTAAACTTAGAATATGCAGTAGGAGATGACAGCCTTTGAATATATCTAACGTTTTTCTCCTTACTGGCTTTTTATAAGTGGTTTTCGTGGCAAATGTTTTGTTGGCGTTTCTTCGAAAACTTGTGCACCACCGTACCCCTGTTTGATAACCAGCCTCACTTTTTTCAGTCTCGTGGTAATGGGTGTATCACATAGAGTGGAAGAATGCGAAGGTAACGGGCACGATCAGATGTTGGTCGTTTTTCGTAACTGCTGATAATGAAATTCACACACAACGTTTCCTCGTCCCACCATTTCAGTATTTAAGGCCATTATTCTTTCTCTACGAGCAGAGCTATGGCGTATTTTTTTCTCTCAGACAATAAACATTTTCGCTGGGCGGTTTGCCTACGGAAGAGGCGATACAAACAAGTGCCATGATAATAACAGGGGCCTACGAAGTTAGTAGCCATGTTAAGAACGCTCAACTTTAATGCTAAAATTAACACCTGTGGCCAAAATCCTTTTTTCGTTCGGAGAGATATGTTGCAGTGCAGGTTCGAAACAGACTTTCCTGAAAATGGGAACCCTATCTCTCGATGCTAAGGCTTATCCCCGCGAAATAAAAACAAACAATATGAAATTAAAAAATGCCGCCATATCGCTGCAATCGTGTTACTAAGTGTTACTATGGAAATATTGTTATTCCCATTCCTCTTCGGGCGTAAATTTTCCCGCGCGTTACATGCATGCGCACTTATTTTGCCGCTCTGTCTATGCTCTAAACTCCCATAGAGCACGCTCTTTCAATCAATGACTACGCACGTTGTATCCGAAATTTGTTAAACGACTACCTGAATGAATGCTTCGCTCACGAGGTAGCAAAACATGGTCGTTTTTTTCCTGTCGCTCTTATGAGGGGCTAAGGCTCACCTTCTCAACTCTACGGTGGTCAATTTAAGTTATCGACTCGGTCATACTAAACTATCTTGCCTACACAGATATTCTAACAGTTACCATTTCAATGAATGTTTGGTCATAACTCTCCAAAAAGGAGCGCTGTAAGTTTTTAATGAAGAGTCCATAGAGGGAGCGAGCTGGTCCGACCACCGTAAGCCAGCCGGAGAGCAGTGCCTTCCTTGGGGAAGACTATTCTGAGGAAAAGGCTTTAAGTAGAGTCTTCCTTTAAATGAGCCAAAGGCAAATGTCCGTCCCTGGCGTTAGTTACGTTTAACACCTTTCCAAGGTTCATACGTTTCTTTGTTCATTTAAATGACCGTAATTATTCCGCCGACCATTTTTCTTACTGTTTTGAAAATTACCTCTCATCAGCCGAGAGCGTGGGACATTAGCGCTATTGGCGAAATCTTGCATGCTTACAAACATTCCTCAACTATCGGGCGTTGGGAGCAACCATAGCTTCACTAATTTAAAAAAGTTTTCCCTTCCCTCAGAATTAAAAAAAAAAAAAAAAAGAAAAGAAAAGAAAGTAGAGAAGAACGCACAAGTGGCGAGAATAGCTTGCATATTAATTGGGGGAACATCAATCGATCCAACACCAAATTCTCAAAGCAGAAATTTCAAGAAATGTACGGCGAGCAGTTGGGAGAACTTTCATCGCGATATTGAGAGTGGAAAGGTCAAAGATCTAGAACGGTGATTGATTCCACAAGTAACTAAGTACCCCATAGTCTCCGATCCTACTTAATGCTCATTCCCTTTCAGGACCACAAATCGTTCTAGCAACACCAGTTAACGAACAAAGTACAGTTTTAAGACTTTATTTATACTACAGTTTGTTATCTCTGAAGCAGTTGCTTTTGATAATAAATAAATAAATTGAAATGTCCATATTTTTATCGACAGGAAATAGAATATTCGGTGAAAGATTCAAATATAATAGCAATTTGTCTAATAAGAAGAGTTTGAGGTTATTTCCCAGAATACAGCCTAAATACCTGGTACAGCTACACCCAGAAGTAATTTGGACAGTCTGCCCAAAGAAGAATCCACCCTCCTGCACACCTTCCTATACCCTCCCTAAGCAGACCAACAAATCCACCTTGATTAGAGCTACCCTTAAGCTGTGCAAAAAGTTGTGATTTTACTCCAACTGTTGTTTATCTGGCTTTACACTCCTATGGGCATTAATATCTAACAAAGTTGTAAATAGGACTAAACTTACATGTATGCTAGATAGAAATTGTTTGCACAATAAGGGATGCTGTTAACTGCTTTAAGTAGAGCTCCATCATTGAAACCTAAGATTTGTAACTCTAGGGGGCTGGACATCTTCCACAGGAAACAAAAATTTTATCGCTCTTTGTGCAGTACAATGCACTGAAAGATTTCTAGGAAGCAGGATGGTGAACAAAAATTGTCAATTCAAGATAGAGTCTATAATTAAAGATAATTTTATACATGTTTCTTTTATTTACTATGTTAAATAGTTATTTCTTTACTTGAGCCTTACTTAAATGAAGCACCATCCACATACCATTGAAAAACAGCTAGTCAGAATTAACTGAACTAATATATTTGGAGAGAAAGTACCAGGCTTTCAGTCCCTGTGAAATATTGGAGAATGTCAAAACCTAATTTGATAGTACCTCAGTATCAAAGTCAAAGAAGAAAAACATCTACCTTCCCATCAAATACGCAACTGGTGATCTACCCTGGAATCATTGATTGTCCTCTTATTTGCCTAAACCTGTTTCTACTAAGATCAATATCTGGAAGTATAGAAGAATATTGTGAAAAGTGGTGCTTCAATTCAACAAGGCTCAGGTATTACCTCCTTTAAATCTATACACTAGATTCTACTAGAGCCATAACCAAGAGTTGGTGTTGGCAAAGAAGGAATCATGTCCAGCAAGTATTGTCTATCAGAGTCTGACACATAGCTATGATGATGCTGTGGGTTGCGAGATCCAGAGTGATGGTGCTGACTTATATATGGATGCCATCTGACATCAGCTTGCTGTCTCGCTGCAGCTTCCAACTCCTGGTGTTGCTGCTGCAAGTGCTGTTGCTGCAGTTGAAATAACAGTGAGTTGGTGTGAGGCTGATGGTGGTGGTACAGTGCTGGTTGAACTGGTTGGTGATGATGATGCATGATAGGTTGGTGATGTGCAATGTGGTGACGTGGGGGTGCAGGTGCTAGAGGAGGCTGAGGAGAAGACTTCTGACTTTGGTGATGAGGCTTAGGTGCAATTTGAGGGGTATCATTAATTTTTTGCTCAATCTCCTGTTCCTGCTTAAGAGCTTTCAAGAATGCTGCCTTCAAACGAGCAGTGTGTTCTGCTTTAAGCTCTTTCTTCACATTGACAGTGCTACACTTTTCACACACAGTTACCAGCTCTGAGTCCTTGCCCGGCTTATTTGTCCAAGAAGGTGAGAAGTCTGTGTTACAACGTGAACAAACTTTGGGTTTATCAATTGCTCTTGCAATGGAACATTATGTTTTCCCTTGGCTTCTTTAGCAGCCATAACATCCACCACAGACTCAAGCCCAACCAAAAGCATGAAGTCTTGGCTGCCAAGGCTTGGAATAAATGACCATTCAGGAGGAGGTGGCTTTGGTGGTGGTATCTGAAGAAGTGTCCTTTCCAACTGCTTTCGTAGTGCCATCTTGGCTGCAGCTTGTTTCCCACCTGGACTTTGCTGATGAGAACTACTAGGCAAGTGATGCTGAAATGACACATATCCACTACTGGCTGGGAGGCTGCTAACATTGTTGGCTCTGACAGGGGTAGGGCGGACAGGGGCAGGCTGATTTGCTGCAGAATATGCTGGACTGCCTCTGCCTCCACTGTGGGGGTACAGAGGAGTAGGCTGAATTAGATTTGCCATGCAGGTGACAACATTTTGCAGATCTGCAATTGCAGATGATCCAGGTTTTGAATGTGACTGAGTTGAATGTTGATGAATGGACTGCTGCACTGCAAACTCTTTCAGGGTCTGGGCTGCAGGACCTAAAAATTTTGAAGATCCAGAGTTTGAGGACTGTGATTGAGCATTACTACTTCCTTTTGGAAGCAGCCTTGGCTGTCCTGGAACATCCCTGGGTGGATGGAAAGTAGAAGTGGCTAGTACTGTTGAGGCCTTCAAAGGTGGTGGGGGAGGAAGATTCTGACCTTTTTTAGGTGGAAGCTGCATAGAGGACTTCACAGGTTGGGAAGAGGCTCCTTGTGTCTGTACCTTCTCCACATTTTCTTTTTGAAATTTGGAGCTACCTTTGACATCATTTTGTGCAGCATGTAGTTGTTTCAACAAGAGAAGTTTGGCTTCTTCTTGCTTCAGTTCATTTCTAAGGTGTGCAATCAATTTTTCTTTAGCTTGAAGATCATCATCATTTTCATCAGACAAAGGGGAATCTGGCCTCGAACCATCACTAGTATTACCATTAGTGATTTTGACATCACCCTTGACCTCACCATTGTTCTTTTTCCTGCTGTCCAAAGAGGATAGCTTTGGTATTTTCAAGAATTCAACGATACTTTCCTTAGCTCTGTGGGATATCAAAGGTTTTCTCTCAACCCCATTTGCATTTGCAGATGGTGTGCTATTCTCCATGTTGCTTGTCTCCTTTTTGTTAAGTTCTTTCACAGAACTCAAACCCAACTGTGCTAGGAGATCCTCCTGGGAGATACACTCATCCAAGTCTGAATCCTTCCTTTCTACTTTTGGCTCTGTAGCAACCTTAATTTGTTTAGAATCCTGTTCAAGGGATTCTGTTTGATTCGCTTGCAATTTGCTTTTTACAACATCAGGGAATGTTTCTGCCTCCTCCTTTTTTACAACAGGTTCCACAGTGTCTGTCTTAAGTTCCTTGTCTGAATCATCATCAGATGACGAAGATGATATTACAACTAGTTCACTGTCTTTCTTTGTTGACCTGCCAAAAGAAAACAGTACCATTTTTGCATGGATGCGCATATCTTTAAAAATTCAAACTAGCTGTTTAGCATGCTGATAGTTATCCTTCTTAAAAGGCTCCAAAATATTGAAGTCCATGGGCTAATATTAGCACAAGTCCTTCATAAAGCTCACTACACAAATCTGTTCTTTGTTAAACTACTTCTTTTTATCTAAGGGGTTACTTTAGAATTTGCTCAGTTTCCTCACCAACTGGCTAATTTAAGTACTAGTTTAAGATTCATTTAGTTCATAGTGTTCCAAATAAATTTTCACTCAGCTTTACTTCTATACAAATTTTCATAGTTCAAAGCAAAATTCCTTGCAAAATATCATGTTTGTGGTTTTGATATTAAAGCTTTCATTGAATTACAAGTGAGGGTTACAAGTGAGGTTCTCAACACAAAGTCACGGAAGATAATTTTGTATTAACTAGTGCAAAGATCTCAAAACACATACATGCATGACAAAAAGGTCCCAAAAAGGTAAATGTAACAGAACATTGAGAATATATATGAATATAATCTCTTACTTCAACTTGTAGTAGTTGCTCAGTGGCATAAGTACACAGTTGTACAATAACAAAGATACCTGAACCTAAAGCCCTTTGGAACTTTAGACTAAGTTGAGTTCAAACAATCAAACACAGCCTTGAAAATTAACAGTTCAGTTCATAGTTTGACATATGGTACCCTAACATTCAACAAGTAACATCACTGGCAAAGCCATTACAGGAGCAAGAAATTATGAACTGATGTACAAATGAGAGCTTAAAAATAAAGATAAATAAAAATACCCAAATTCTGAGTTATCAAACTAAGCATTTCTTTTTCCTAATTGTAGACTACACTACTTTCATCTAACATTCGAACCCAAAACATTATCTATGAGCTATTTAATAGAGACCAGTTACATATGGCTGTGTCAAATTTGAAACTTTCAATTATCTATTTGGAGCACAGAAAAGATTGAGTATAGTGGTTAACTCTAGCAACAACCAAACTGTAACCACTGATAACTGGAACGTGGTTTTGGTGAGAGATTAGAAGCCAGAGAAAATGAATTCTACATGTATTTGAAACTTTACAAAGTCCCTCAAAAAGAAAAATGCGAGGAACATGCAAGAAAAGCTGTGATGTGATGCACAATTAATTGACATTGGACAAGACTGGCATCTGTTTTTATGCTTTAGGGTTATTTAACGGAAAACGAATCATCTTTTCAGGATGTGATGAATGACTCAGAAATTCAGACAAGCATTTTAAAAAGACAAAAGACCACCGAGATGAGGATCTTTGAAAGGAAACGACTTGAAACCCTTTTAAATTTTATAAATGAGTTGAGCACGATTAATCTGAAACGATAAGAGATTTCTATTTCAAATTCCGTTCCTACGTGTTCCATCCTTAAATGAAAAATAACATGACAGAAGATATAACTATCCACAGCAAGGGTCGATCTTTAATATTCTTAAGAAAAAGGCTTTGTCAAGACGCGATTAAAGGAATTACTCAGTATGTTGGCTCGTGTTGCAGGTGTGACGTTAAGATTAAGGCAGCACAAAGACGAACTCGAGTGGAAGATGTTCATTAAGCAAAGGAATTATGAAGCCATACATTCGACAGCAAATCAAAAAAAATTCATCAAGTATTCGACAAGACACCTTTTCATTACAACACGTGTATACCGGTAAGATCGTGCAAACCACATTTCCTCATCATCATAGCGTTAGATTCCTCAATTCGATTTCAAGGAACATCAAATTATTCCACAGTATTATTTTTGAGGGAAGAATAAATTTTACTCACTTTGAGTTTTGCTCGTCGCTGGATTCGACTGTTTTTTTATCCAAAGCCATGTCAACTGATGATTGACCCTGTTCGCCAGTAGTACAACTGTTTACATCATCTTTCTCATCGGAGTTTGGCGATAATTTTATTCGCTTGGAACCCTTTGATACAGCTTGTGATGCCATCCCTATTTATACAAGATATTTCCAAGTTAGAGGTTATCTTGGAAATTTTACGATTCGACAGAACTCACATAGAATTTTGAATCATAACAAAGACAGTGATCTCCCATAAATTTGCCGGCAAAATGTAGAAACAGCGGCTTTCCCCGCGTGACAGCCTACGTTGTAGATTTCTTTACCTACCGATAAAAAGTGAAGCCAAATACTTTAAATACAAAAATGCTGAAAAATAACCATGACCAAAAGCCATAATGACCAAAATATGGTCCTTCGTTTGCGGTATTTCTCAGAGTAATAAGAATTTGGCGCCAATGCAATATGGCCGACACGACACGAGCTACTTGTAACGGAAGAGACACCCGCCGCTCAATCTGTAAAATTTTTCGCCGCTATTCCACTGGCGATGGTGAAAATAATTCAAACCAAAAATACCTTGTTCTCTGTTGAGGTATTTTAAGAACAAAACTCCACATTCACAAGATAGGAAGCTCTATTCGTCCAGTTGAACGTGACCGACTCGAGGACGAGGCTGGCACAAAATTATAATTTGTGCAGCGAATGGTAAAAAAAGTGATTATTCAGTCTGCATTGAACAGCGACAGTAGATTGCTCGAGCAGTTTCTGTTTCCGTTCTTCGATTTGTGGTTACTTGGTGGACCTTTCTTCGTCGAGGAAGGCTGTAAAGATAATTCACGAACTTCAGAGACCAACTGAAAACGGAGTTCCTTTCATTCGAAAGCCATGTGGTGTTTTGCAACAGCGGACACGACACATACAATGGCGGTGAATTGAAGGTTAGTCGTTCGTTGAATTATATTGAATTGCGCCCTTGCCCGGCTGAATATGGTTATAAAATAAACTGTGAATCCTCGTGGGACTTGATACTCGAAAGTGACACCGAAAGCCTTTCTTGATTTCCTCTTGGCGAGCAGAAAAGTATTTGGGATTTTCAAGCAACAGAGGCAGGGGCGGGAACATGAAATCAAACGCCACACAACCTTCTGATAGACGTGTGCACAAAGAGTCGGCTCCCACACCCGCTGCGTTGAAACGACAACCTGTCAATCAGCTGCTAAATAGACCAATCAAATTCTGGAAAACGCTATCAGATCTTCTTGTTGCCTGGGCGACGAAGCTGTACAGTAAAGGGATGACGTAATGGACTTGACATCCGGGAAAGTGGTCAAACCGGTTTGACAAGTTTATGTGCAGGTGTTATTGGCAGTACTCGTGACGTTTACTAATCCACTTATGATAACACCTTGTGATTGGTTGGATGCCGTTGGGTAATTGGCGGCAGGCAGTAAAAGACTCGATAAACAATCAGTAATCTTTCCTCGCCTTGCCACAAACAAAAAGTACCGAAGTAGTTGAACTGTTACCACTTGGCAATGATGCAGGAAAGAGGTGCTGCACCCCTGGCAGCCCAGATGGTACTACTTGTCGTTTTCATCACAGAAAACTCATCACTTACTTTAGAAAGGGTGATTCCCCTTTGAAATAAAAAGCTTCAGTGTTCATGATCATGAGGGGTGTACATGGGCCATCCCAACTTGGTAGATTCTTTGCACCCAACCCCAGCCAAATTGTACCCTTCTGCAGCCTTCGGTATTGCTACTACATGATTTAAAGTGGTTGTACACATTTTTGTGAAAACTTGGTGAATGTCAAAATTTTGTTACAAATGCAGGAAAATTGCACGGTAAGTGACCCGGAAAAAGACGAGCCGGTCAATTTTGTCAATTGACAGGTGAGGATTTTCGAAATGCTTCAATTGTTTCTCAAAACGAAAGACTTGTATCCCTCAGTAAACTGTACTGTCGCACGAGATGTACTTTCACGTCACATGTATAAACTCTCCGTGGAATTCGAAAACTTAATTTATGCGAGGACCAGAGAACGTTGTCAATATGCAATTGTTTGCTTTCAATAAGTCATTATACGCACGATTGATCAGTGAATGTTCATTGGATACTTAACCACTAAAAACAACAATGCTTGTCAATTTCAATTACTTTTGTTTGGGATTTGTAAATGATATGGCTTTCCGTATTAAATTTGAAATGTCAATCCAAATATAGCACATTCAGTAAACGTTCGAAAATTCACGCCTTCGTAACTGTCTCCAAATATTTTTGTACTTTTGAATGTTGCGAAGCCTTCCTAAAGCCATTCGATTTTAAGTTCAGCCAAGTCACGGAAATCAGTGAAATTCGCAAACACAGCGTTTTTTTTAAATTTTTGTTACTAAATGTCAAGTGCAGAGTCACCTTTCTCTTTTGAAGATTCGGAACATTGCGAGGAAAAGATACTGTAGTACGACAGAGAAAAAAAAGAGATAACGAAATATATATTTACTATTTTCATAAAATTGTCAAAGAACGTTGAAATATATAACTACATCAGAGGTTTCCTGACCTTTAAAACGTTTTCTTTAAATTGATTGATCATAACTTTAAAGTAACGAAAATAAGTTGTTTCTAAGTGATCACGGGAGTAAACATTTTCACCTTGATCGAAACAAAAACGTAAAATGCACCGGACAAAACATTCAGGCAGAAGAGAGATAAGAATACATTAATACAAAATAAATAGAAATTCGAGATAACAACCATAAACCTTATAAACTGCATCGATTTTCATCAGATAAAACCTGATAAGGTATAACAGATCTTGTGGCAAAAATCAATTATAAAACATAGCTCTCTTTTTGGGGCTTTTAAAGGAAAAAATAAACAGCTGTCTTTTCTATTTGGACTAGCTTTCCCTAAGGTCACCTTTATACAACATGAAACCCTATGGAGAATAAGCAATATTGCCAACAATAGATTTATCTAAATGAAAAGCAAAATCTTTTGAAAGTGAGAATTTTGAGAAGTATCAGACAATTGCTAGACTTATCAATACAAAGCAGTGATTCATATCAAAAACTGAGATCTCAGGAAGTAAGGTAATACATTATGCAAAATTTAATTGTATACTAAATACAAATGCTGATAATTATCATTGAAAAAATAATTTACAAAATATTCAGTAAAGAATTTGAACTCCTCAGAACAGATGATTACAGAGAGTAAAACTACATTATAAAATCAATCAATATGGTTGCTGTTAACAATCTCGGTTGAGAAATGCTACTATCTCATTAAAGTTGAAGAACACAAATTGTAATTGATGAATTCCTTATTTTCCTGGAAATGTCAGGTTGCCTGAGGAATGAGGACAGCAGAACACCTTTAAATAACTTACAAATTACACCTTTGACCCCTGAGAGTGACTCGCATCTAAATCCTGCTTAGAATGTCACCTCTGAATCACATTAAGGTCATAATGATAAAGGAAATGATCACCAACTGGAGAGCTCTTGATTGTTTGATTGTTAACCCTGTCACTCTCAAGATCTCATTTGTATTTCTCCTTACTTTCTGCCATACAAATTCTGATAATGTGAGTTCAGATAATTTGATATTGGATCAACTAATAATCAACTAATAATCTCCTAATTGACATTTTCCTTTGTTCTTATTACCTGTGTACTTTATATTGTAAGGAGAAATTCTGCTATGGTCACTGATGGGAGTTAATGAGTTAAACAAATTCTCCTTGTCAGCACCTTAAGAAATGTATAGAGAACAGTATAGAGAATATGCATGTTGATGTTAGGGTGTTAAGGGTTTGTTGAGACACCTGTCCTATAAGATAAGAACAACTTCAGGAACACTTCATCATCATAATTTTATTTGCCTCTTTAATCATAATAATAAATACATTTACAGCATGATAATAATATTTCATGAGAAGACCTAAAGTCCCACCCCCCAAGCTTATGGGAGGAGCCATCTCACTTGCTACAGCATTTTTATAAAATTACCAGTACTACTGATAATGTGCAGCTTGGCTAATTCAGTGATTATTTCAGTAAAACCCTTCTCATTTTTGTCTTAGAGCTATACCATTACATTGCTCGGGAGGCAATTTCACTGATTCTTAACTGAAATTTGCTTTACAATTTTTATTGGCAAACATAACTGAAGGATGGCACTAAACACAGTGTAAACATACAGATTCTTTCATAATTGTCTACTAGGGTGTGTAAAATAAAATCCTGACTGACAGAAATTATCAACAACTTTAAACTTGTTGTACACAGGGTGATTCATCAGTTTGAAGGGAACTAAAATAACTATGAAGAACAAATCCTTTGGACTTCCCCATTCTTAATTTTAAAAAAAACTTTCAATATGCAAGGAGTCCCTGTTCCAGTTTTTGGGCAAAAGATGAGAAAAGACCTGTTGCACAAAAAAATTGGTTCAGGAACTACATTTACAGCAAAGGCTAAGGGAAGGGGTTTGGAGGAAAAGAGGGGACTTGCTCACTTTAGGTGGACCAACCTTCAGTGATATTCACTTCCTGTAATGGCAAGCAGCAAATTGGTGAAAACTAATTGTACATGAAAAAGTTACTCTTTCACTAGCTTATTGCATGCGCATGTTTGGATTTCATTACTAGCTTTGACAATTCAGATTGATTTTGATTTTAAGTAATAGAAAGACTATTCATAAATTAGGTATATATTTATGTACATATTTACATATTCTCTCAAATTAAATTATTTTGTACTTGTGCTCAAATTAAAAAAATATTTATGAAAATTAATGAGAGAAGTCTTCATGAAAAAAGTCCATCAATGCTTTGTGCATTATGAAGTGTTTGTATATGGTGACAGACAGAGTAAAGTAGTTGTTTCTTGGTTATCCTATGGTCTGCAGTTTTCCATGACACCATTGTTGAAAACAATGTAGAAATGCTTGGATCTCACAAGTAATATACAGATTCATGGATAGGTGAACAAATTGAGTCATAAAATTAGAATCGTCTTGAAAAACTCAAACTGTCATACTAAGGATGTCACCATTTATAAAGAGATGCCAATGAAAACTATTCACGATAAACATTTGATGATGATAACCATCCCACCATTTGGAATCTGGAAAAGGGTATTTGAAAACATTTACATGTATGAACATACACATATGTCTATGTTTCTATAGTATTGCTATATATTTTCAGTGTGGATAAGTAATGAAATTTTATCACAATGCACCAATCAACTGTTCTCTCATTTGAGACAAGTCCAGATCCAAGGATGTTACATCATGCTACTAGGCCCAGCTTGAGGAAAGGTTGTTAGCAGACCTGTTGTCTGCTTGGTTGCAGATTGTCTTGGAGGGCTGATACCACCAAGCCACTATAAGGTAATACAATACACATACAAGTTAGAAAACCGAACAAATTGTAAGCATTTGAGAAAATGCACTTTAAGAAGTAATCTGAGAAAACACCACCAAAACAGCAACACAATAGTGTTCTCTTGCACAAAAAAATCCTTAAAACTGCCCAACAATAAAAAAAATGCCACCTGCATTCAAATCAATCATGTGCATCACCTGCTAGTGAGCCCACAAATTTACAAGTGTATGGATATGTGTGCCTCACTTCTGCTTACTTGTCTGTTTACTTAGTACTCACAACACATCATTCATTTAATCAAATAAATGTTGTTATCAATGAAGGAAATCATTCCACTGAACCTCAGTAAGTCTGTGCTCTGGCATCTGACCAGCTTGCATATGACCTGAGAGAAAGAGATAAAATGCAAATTTAAAACTTAACGTACCCCTGAACAAAACAAAGTACTATTTGCACTTCACAGACAAGCAATAAAAAATTTCAGTCCATCCATGAGAAACAAGCAAGAACTTTCACTTTATATTATAAATTACCACAAGGGATCATAATCTAGCAGCTATGTAAAGTTTAACAAATTATTTTGAATACTAAAATATCAAAACATCATTGATAATTGACCATATTGTTCAATAATACTGATGACATTCTGATCAGTACAGGCCTTGATATCAAGTTTTAAAATCATTTATGTGTCTTTAAGAATCACAATTAACTTGAAACAGTGTATTTTACTAACACAAAGAGTACAATTCAACACAATCAACGGCATTATTAGACAATTACTTACTTTCCAACAATTGCTTGGTAAGGCTATTGTGTAGCTGATAGTATTCACTGGCAGAAACAGGGTCACCCATGATTCCATACAGATCTGATGATAACAAATCATTATAACCCAATATAAAGCCCTCCTCGTAAGTTTTAAGAACATGTGCTGCTGTACTTCTAGACAGAAAACATACCTTGCCAACAATTTTCCCATTTTTTGAATGTATCAAGGGCATTAAGGCCATTTTGTTATTCTTCAAACCTGCCCCTCCCTGCCCTTGCCTGCCCCTTCCCTACCCCCTCCCATAAGGATAAAGATCACCAAAAACCCTATGTGAGATCTAACAACCATCACATAGAACGCTCTACCAGAACTCCATGCATCACCCTATAATAATGTAAAACTAACTCCTTTGCACACCTCTAAGCAGATCTACATGTACATGTATTTGTTTAATAATACCTCAATCAAATTGTCTTTAAATTTCAATTACATGTAGCACATGTAAAGGTAACAACATGATTTCAAACTGTGTAATTTGGTGCTAATGAGCACAAGTAAATTGGCAAAGATAACAAAATTGCTTCACCAAGTGCAATTTGTAGTCTTGGAAAATTTTATAAGTGCTTATTTACACCACATTCCATATAAAATCATTTAGTTACTTGTTGATATTTAACATGAAAAATACATCACAGAAAGTCAAGACAGATAAAATTTTGGCAGTGCAGGCATGCTTTTTGCAATTTGCACTCATGTTACTACTTTGCACTCATGTTACAACTTTGGACTTGTGTTATAACTTTGCACTTATGTTACATGAAAAATGCACTAGTTTTCAGCCAAACAGACGTGCATAATTTTTTTACGTATATTATCAACTTGATTATTTCACTGACCTCTCAGAAGTGATGCAGCCCACATATTTATGTAAGAGTCTGGTATACGGCCAGCCAGTTGATTTGCAGGCAAAGCCATGTCAAGGGCCTCCTACAATTAGTAAATAAATATTAAGTGAATAAATATGTCAAAAATAAACAAGTGAATGAATAAATAAATGTATACATAATGATGAAGATGATCATCATCATACATGTAATAATAAAATAAAAACAAAACAAAATTAAAAAACAAGCAAACAAACAAACAATGCACAACCTGGGTAATCCCTTGAGATAAAAATGTGCTTCCTAGCAAGACCAATGAACAAGCTGTTAGTCTGTTGAGATCTTCAGAATTTGCCATCTTTAAAGTTTCACGCAGGTATTTTCTGTCAAAAAAATTGCAAATAACAAAACTATCATGAGAAATCTGAGTTGTCTCGTAAATTCACCTGCTAAAAAATTACAACATATGAAAAATAAGAGGAAAAGAATTGCAACATAACATAATGATTTACACCATAAACATACTTGGCATCCATGAAATGTGAATCAAAGAATGATTGTAATCCTCTGATATAGTAGTAACCTGCCTGGTGACTGTATGACCTTGGCATGAGAAAAATCAAAACAATAAAAAAACATACCAATATACAATTCATTTTGAACTAAACAAGTTCTTATAATTAAAAAAAAAAAAAATGGATTGCAATTTCCAGTCTTAAATTCATGATGCCATGGTTTCTTTTTCACACAAATTACTCCCTAATAACAAAATTAATGGATGTTCAAAGTAAAAAAAAAAGAAAAAAAAAAACTACAAGCAAGTATAATAGATTTACAAGATGTGTTTGTATTCATCTCTGTTACACAGATCAAGGTTATAACTTTTGCAATGTAGAGCCAACATCAATATTGTCCATTGCAATGTTTTGCTGATAGTAGAGCAGTCAAAACAATGTAATCAATACAATTTACCGGTAATGACTAAATACCATGAGACAACAAAATACCGACAGTAGTTATTCACTTCTATAAAGATCATCATGTCCAAAGAATTTGAAGGTTTGAAACTCATTATTTTGAACCATTCCTCATAAAAATTATTTTACATTTGTGATTCATTTGGTTTGTTCCGGACCAGTAACAATACATGTGAGAACTCCAAAACAATACACATGAAAATCCCAAAACAAAGGGAAAAAAAATAGAATACTGAAGCTACAGCAATTAAATGCACTCAGTAGAAAACTATGCAAAGAAAAACAGTGAAACTGAAAACACATATTTCAAGGTTGTTGAAATTAAACTTAACATATGATTTTGTCTTTACCCTGAAGGAAGCTGATCTGGTCTTATCTTTGCTAAAAGATTTTGGAGCTGCAAAGAAAATTCATAACATCTAATCAACATAGCATATCTGGTAAGAAATGACCAAAGTAAGAAATTCCTAAAGATACTCATTATGTATCAAGGGTGTTTGGAAATTTAACCATTTCTTTTCAGCTGAGAGAGAAAAAAACGGAAAAAAATATATAACAAAGGCTTCATACCTTGAAGCAACTTCAGTCATCAACACCAAAGGAAAAAAAAATAGTTCTGTTTTACTTTCCCTACCTTTATATTTTGATTTCCTCCCATTCCAGATCGAATGTAGATAATTGCCATATTCAAACCAATGAAATTTCTCAGTTCTGGCTCTCTGCTGGTCTAAAGGTAAAAGTACTGAGCTAGCATCTCCTGAGTTGATATCTACATCTTCAATAACTATGAGCTGTCACTGAATGACAATTAATTAAGCTACACATATGTATACAAGCTTCAGAGCAATCATGATATTTCATGTTAAATATAATTCACAGCTACTGTTTTAAAATGAAATTAACTGTTTCCTCACAGCTGATCATCAAAATCTTGAAGTTTGAAAAGTTCTTCAAAACTTTGAAAAATCCAAAGAGGAAACTCAAGCCCCAAAACTTGATTCTCAAAAGTTTCAAAAATAAAGAATTGAGTTTTAAGTGGAGAATGTCAACTTACATTCAAGAAGCCCTGCACATACATGTACATACCTCAAAGGCAACATTGAATTGTGCCACTGCTGAATCCATAAGATTCATGGACATTGCATATAAACCCTGAAAAGAGAAAGTAACATGATTATAAAGTCTTTATTCTTTACTGGTAACAATATAAAAATGATAAAAGGCAATAAATGATCATCATTAAGTGTACCAAAAGAGTGTGAATGACAGATTGATGGGCTGTTAAAAACTTTCCATCTTGTTGAGCAATTTGATAAACTTGTGAAATCTAAAACCAAAAAAAATCAAAGAATCAATTAGTCAGTTGGTATGTCAGTCAGTCAGTTGATCAATCACTCCGTCAGTCAGTCAGTAAATCAGTAAATACATCAGTCTAATGAGTAAGTAAAATGTACAATTATTTTACATACACTCAGGCAAATTTTTATGCAAAATCTATGGTGAGCTGAATTTAACACAAAAAAGAAATTGTTTGACACATAAACACAAGTAAATCTTCTTGGCCTTTAGTTTGAAAAACAGAACATGATATTAAATAAATGAAAAAAAAAAAAGGATTACTTTTCCCATTTTTTTGCTCTGTCGCTACTGTAATTTTGCCTTCTGTTATCAGGCTCTGGTTTATTAACTGAATGCCTAGGACAGGCTATTCATGCAATAGCAATCATTCAAAAATTATTGCAAATAGAACAGAGATAGCAAAATGAACCTCTTTTATAGCTTGTGGCATCTGTCCTTGCACCATTCTACAAAGAATCATGTGTTCTAGAAGCACCAGTTTAAAAGTTGATAACAGTCCAGAGATTGGTTCAGCAGCTGTAGACAGTAACACACAAAAAAACATTTAACTCTTCCACAAGATCCTTCAAAACATTGACATCTACTGACGTATACATTATAAGACATTCTTTGAATCAGAAACTCTAAGGATTTGTACAAGAAAATTTAGAGTAATTCCAAAGTTAGATCTTTGTGCTCCTAACTGTTTGTTAGGAGCACAAAATTCACTAATTGTCTGTTTAGTGAAATTTGTTCATTAAGAACCTTACAGCCACAGTAAATACATCTATGGCAGATGTCAAGGAGATCCTAACCCAGAGTATCAACTGAATGTAAAAAAGTCTTCTTTTCTCTTTCAAAGTCAACTTATAACTACACGTACATGTACATGTACATCAATGCATGTTAACATGCATGTACAACAGTTACAATAATAATACATCTGAAATTGAAAAACATGCTCACCTTTTAACCTTTGCACTTGAAGGAGAGCCTTCTCACTGTATTTGATTGCCTTTTCCATAGTCCCCGAATACATGGAGTGCATTACAGTTACCTTGAATATTTCAACAATGCAGTTATAAAGAGTAAAAAGTTATTCACAGTGTTATAGTGCAGACTCAAAGGTTAAGTATTTCCTTTCTATATTCTATGCAGAGACAAGGGCCCACTTCAATTAAACCCTTTCAGTTTACTCTGCATTTGATTTACTATTCTGCAAGGTGCATGTGAAGAAGAAGTAAATTCCAAATGCTGAGGAAATTTACAAAACACAAAAACACTCACAGGGAATAGGTTTACATAGAGCAAAAATAAAACACACCACTAAAAGGGGCATGAAACATGAAATGTAAAAGGCAGCATAGTTTACCTAAACCACAAATAATGGTGAAGAAATGATGTGTGAAAAAATGAAAAGAATAAATGCAAATTAATGTGTAGGAAAAATACAAGAAAAAAAATCAAGAAAATAACAAATTTGCTACAACATTTTTTACAATGTTCTTTCTGTTTCTCTATTAATTTTTTTTACAGTAAAAGGAACAGAGAGTCCAAGGAACACAATGTATTCAATAAAAAGGGATTTATCCTTACTTAAGTTTGCTAACTACCATACATTGTTTAATTTAATCCTGAAACCCCCAAGACTGATAAGCATCTTATTTCTCCCAACAGTATCTCTTCAAAAATGAACATTAAGGTCTGGAGAATAAAGGAAATGATCAAAAACTCAAGAGGCTCTTATTGTTAGACAAATTTCTTCTTGTGAGGACCATAGCAAATGTATAGAGAAGAATAATGAGAACTTGCATTTTGATGTTCAGGTATAAAAGGTTAGATAATCAATGCTAAAAACTGCACAAGACAGTTCAATCTCTTTGTTATTTATACTGGTGTTACATCGAGTATTAAACTATGTCTCACAAATGAGATGGATATTAGACTCTTACCAAATAAACCAGAACACAAAGATGTTCTTTAGTGAGCCATTCAAAGCGTTCTGCCTCATGGATTTGTGATTCTGCAAAAATCAAATCAAAAAGGCAATTGAAAGTTAAATCAAGCACTGACTCTATTTACATATATAGTTAGATGAGTTTTGATGCCATCTTTGTTGTTTTCCACTTTTCCTAATCAGTCACCTGTCCCCTAGTAACTTCTTCCCACCGGAAAAATTATGCATGTTAAACTAGATGAAATAAATCTTTTCCACAAAAAAGTTCTAATTGATTTTGACTCTAACAATAAGCAGATCATTAGAATGTTAACAATGTTG
Organism: Pocillopora verrucosa; assembly: GCF_036669915.1. NCBI lineage: Eukaryota > Metazoa > Cnidaria > Anthozoa > Scleractinia > Pocilloporidae > Pocillopora > Pocillopora verrucosa. The sequence goes on along the minus strand of NC_089315.1, from coordinate 5,494,211 downwards.
TACTACCAGTTTATAACAAAGTAATAGAAGTCAGTGGCACAAAAAAAAAATGTAGACACCAGTGACTTTACCTACAAAATCATATTAAATTAAAGTAAACATACCATCCAAACTGAGAGTTGTCAAAAGTTGTATTGATTGTTGCAGTTGCTTTAAATGTGGTCGAACACTCTTTGCCTGTAAAAAGAATGAATATGGCAAATGATTGCAATCTCAGTCTTTTTCACAAGTAGACACAATTTTTTTTATTTTTTATTAACACTGAAAGTGGTGGTAAAATAATAAAAAATGTAACTTTGATCATGCTAACTGCAAAAAATATTAATTTCAATCATCAAAAACTGTTGCATTAATACACCATATAAGTGTGTACCTTTCCATAAGGGAGAAAGGACTACAACAATATGCAGAAGTGTACATTTTTACCTGTCCAAGTTTTAAAAAGGTCCACACTCTTAACAATAAGTAAAACACATGGATTGATTCTCGCTGGTAATTTGAAATGTTCCATCGTTCCAAAACACTTGCAATCATGGACAAGATGGAAGTTGCATGATTCAATTCTTTAATCATCATAAATGCCTATTGAAAGACAAATGCAAAGATACATCGTCAATAGTGAGATTACACAGTATACTGTATACAGAGCTCACCAACAGTTGCCATGATTTGAAAAAGAGCAAAAGAAGTTATTCAAACATTGAGTCAATTGTCTTGGAGGGTAGATACTGTCAGGGTAGCAACAGAGGATTACAGCAATATTTTTAGCAGCAATATTTGTTTTGAGCCCCTGTCAGCAAACACCAACAAAACAGTGTGTGGAATGATTACTGACCCAAAATACCCAAAGGAGGGAGGTAGATGAAGTACAAGCAAGGTAGCAAAGCAAATATAGGTAATAAGTAACATGATTTGTAGTCTTTGAAAAATTTACAAGTGTTTATTTGCACCAAATTACACTCAAAATCATGTTGTTACTTGTTAGTAATTAACATGAAAAACCCATCACAGAAAGTCAAGATGGATGAAATTTTGGCAGAGCATGTACGCTATCTGTAATTTGCACTCATGTTACATGAAAAAGCACATGTTTTCAGCCAATCAGATGTACATAACTTTTTTCATATACATTATTAATTGAGAAACAGCACTGGTGAATGCTCCGTGAGCCTTCCCTTCTCCACCTTTGCTGAAACCCCATCACAGCTCATTACTTTACAAGTTTATGGGTTTCTGTGTTTGACAGTAACATTACCTTTATTTTTCCTTACAAAAGGAAAAGATTCCAAGAAAATTAGATATCAAAAGTTAAGGAATGCATTCTTGCATCTTCTGCCTTTACTTTAAAATCAACAAGTAAACCATATCTGAAATTATTCTACAATTGGAAAAAGTAAGTTATGAGAATCATACCATAGCTCTGCTCAATGCAAAAAGACACCTGAAACAAAATGATCAAAATCAGTTCATTCAAATTCTAATTTCCAATTGAAATTTTTTAACTAAGTGCATGCAGTGGAGTTTAATTTACATGATTTAAACAAGTGTCATCTGAAATGATGAACCATAACAAAACTATGAAAATAAATTATGTAATCTACATGTACTGACACATAACCATTCCGTTTAACCAAAATGACCGAAAGAAAAACAATTTATTGATAGATTTCATGTAATTCCTTTATTCCTACCAATTAGAGCATGTAATGCAAATTTCTCACTTCATGTAATGTGAACAACACTGTTCTGCAAATCTCTCTCCCATTTCCAGGACTTCTGTTGCAGCCTTCAGCTCTTTGTCATTCGCATGCACATCCTGAAATAAATCAACAATTATATTTCCAGTAATAAATTCTCTGCAAAATTCAAATTACTTCTTTTTAAGACTTAAAATGTACCCATGATATTACACTGCAAGCTTTGTTGCAGAGTAACTCTTAAACCTTTAACTCCCAAGATTTGATTGTTAATTCTCCCCTCTAGCTGCTACACATTTCCTTGTGAATTAGTTACAAGAATTTGTTGTTTGAATGGAATGAGAAAACAACTTCTACCTGACACATTTGAGTATTCTCATTACCTGTTTGCTGGATATTGCATGGATATTGTAGGGAGAAGTTAGTGGTTTATCATTTCTGGGAATTAATGGGTTAATAGAAGCTATAATTAATCTATTAACCCTTTAACTCCCATATCAAATTGTTATTTCTCCTTATTGTCAACTGTATGATTCGTATAATGTTAGTTCAGAAAATTTAGTATCGAATCAAATAATTATCCCCAAATTGATATTTTTCTTTATTCTCATCACTTATCTGGTTAACATTATATTGATATTGTAAGGAGAAACTCTGTCTTGTTCACTCATGGAAGTCAAAGGGTTCAGTACATGGACAATATTAATGCCATAATCAAGTACACTTAATTCTCTTAATATAAAAGTGGAATGACTAACACACCATTTTAGATTGTGAACAATTCACACAAAATATGGCAAACTAACAAGCAATTCATTGTGAAATTGCAGTAAGCACTTACTGCAGCTCCAGATGAAGACTTTTCTTCACTTTTCCCTATACTTTTAAATATTTATCTCTTAGCACTTCCATGTCTGAAAAACTAGTTTGCTAATTTCCATGCTACAAAAGATGCATTTCCAGCCCTGGTTTCTCCAGCCAAGCTCAAAGAACTATGTGTCAACATAAAAATATTTTTGCTACCACACACAGGTCATGTAACTTCATAAATATACAGACATACATGTTATTTCCTTTTGTGACAGAGTAGCCATTCATAATATTTCAGCCTATCACAAAACTTACAGCTAACTGGAAAGTGATCTTGAATTGCCAAAAAGGCAAAATGCTGGCATGGGCAACCTCTAGAGCCTGCCGCAGAGTAGACTTTGCTAGTTGATACTGGCTCTGAAAATTAATGTTTAAAAGTGAACTCACTGTTTAAAAAACATAATCAATGCCATGGTATTAAATTACTAGGCCCTTAAACAATTATTAACAAATTGGGTTGTATAACCTTGTCGATGTAATCATAAATATCACTCCAATAACTATCATAAACATCTACTCAGTAAATGTACCTGTTCTTTATAAATTTCTGTCAAAACGGACATGGCTTCCAACCGAATTTCTTCATAACCAATTCCCAGCTGACTCTGAGTTAAGTAAAGAAATGCTGTAATCTTGTGGACAATCGTTTATGTAATTTTATTTACTCTATTTCAAACCTGGTGAATTTTACTAGGACTCTTTCACCACACATTTTGCATAGAATTTCACCAGCATGTGAATTGAAAAGGATACAGATTGAGCTAGAACGACCTGTTGAGCGAAAAAATGTTAGAAGTCAAAATATGATAGAACCGATGAAGCAACAATGCTAACCAGTGAAACCTGTGAAGCTACGGTTACGGCAAAGTTATCACACTTTCCGATGAATTTTCAATCATCGGACTTCCACAAGGCGATCAGTTTAAGATCAATTACATAATTAAACAAAATAATACTACTACCAGCTCTCTTACTCAATAGAAATTAAACTCACCGCCTTTTCCAAATGTGACCGGGCCATGTCTATATTTTTCGTATGCGAATGAAGAAGCCTTCCAAGTTGTACATGCGTTTCAGCCTGGATTGCTGATGACGGTTGAAATTGAAATACAGATTGAAGGCACTGTATACATTGTCTTATCTTAGGTGGGTCAGACGTTCTGAATGTTTCTGCTAGGCCCAAAAGTCCGAGATACGTTACATCGTGACCACTTCCCGCTATCGCCGCCATATTGTTTTTGTCGATTTATTTAACGCCCACGATTTACAGCGGATTAAAGTGTATGTGGTAGTATGTTACACTGAAATTAGACATCTTTGGCGCATGGTGGGATAATTATCGATAAATAATATTGAGCGTCTATCGTCTATTGGAAGACCATTCTTCATTGAGTGAAGGAAGCATCTTGCAAAAGAAATAGACCATCCTTTACTGCAAAAATACTTCAAGGAGTATTGTCAGCATTGTTTTATTTCGTTACTGGTTACGGATTGATCGAAAAAATGGTGAAAAATGGAAGGGTTGCGCAACCGCCACACTCAAAAAAAAAATCAACTGAGAAGAATATCGTCGAAAATTTTAAAGAAAGAAATAAAAAAGAAATATTGAAAACTGGCCACTTTCCGTTGAATGAGCAGCGTTGCATGAGATCAAGAGAGGACTTTGTGAAATATAACGCCCCACTTTAATGACCTCAAATCATTTATATGAAACACAATATAAACAGCGGTTAAAGGTTGGGCATGCGCGAGGGACTCACGCAAATTTTCCCGCGCAAAATCACAAGAAACAAACTCCCTGCAAAATAAGCAAAGGAAAGTTGAACTGTACATGGAAATCTGTAAAAGGAAACAAAAGAAGCAAAAAAGGAAAACTCGAGACTTTTCCAACGCAAAGCTTATTCAAGTACAGGTATTCTATTGATTTACCATTCAGTTTTAAGCTTTACCAAAAAAGTTATACGCTTTTAAAACACTCAGTGGCTTTTGGGATTTAGTTTTTAACTTGCGTGAGACAAGTAAAGTGAACTTGGTTCTGAGAGCCTGATGGGCTGTGTAGAAAAAACCAAAGCACACCTGAAATGAAAATAACTATGAAGATCCTAAAAATATTGAACAGTCTGAAACAAGGTAAGTATGATTCTCACGGATTGATTCATTTTACCTCTTGCATAATTCAAGGTTTCATGCCCTTCTTGAGAATGACATAACTTCCGAAATAAACATGCTATTCCAAGCGATTATATTTCTTACAACGAAGGTTTCTTGGTAATTTTGCGGAAGCCTAAAGAAAAATTGCAACAGTTTGTCAGTTTGTTTATTTTTGTTAAGTAAAAGCTAAACGAGTAAAGTAGATCCAAGCGAAACTTCGGATGAGTTAAGACTACGATTTTTAGATGAACAATCTTCGGGATTGTAAGTGTCATTTGTGTGTCTATGATTTTCTGAACATGTATGAGGCCATATATAGTGGCTGTCAAGTTAACGAAGGCTACACCAAGGAAAGTAAAATGAAAACGAATTTAAAAGCTGTTCACGTTGACTTGCTGAGTGACTAGAGATGGTTTCAGATCACGGAGAGGAAGTGATCTTATACCAAGAAAAACAAAACAAAAAACAAAAAAAATAAATAAAATAAAAAAATGGTAAACTTCGCAAATATCCCAGACCCATCTTGACCGAACAAGCCTAGTAATTAAGGGATTTCATGTATGTCAAAAAACTTGACATCGTAAAAGAATTCTTAAATACTCACGGAACATGTTCCTACCAAAGTCGTTGGTATGGTATTGTTACCATGTAAAAGTATGAGGTTATCCAGAGGTTGCGTATAACGCATCCCTGCTAGTAATTTGCATCAGGTGAAACTGTACAATTGAAGTGAATCGGCTTGTAGACTAAAAATTGTAGGTCAGTCATACGCATTAGTCGAGTTGGTAACAGTAATGAAATTCAGTTACTTGGAGTGGCTGAGTTTGTCAAATCAGGGTAGATACATAATAAAATAATGCTAGACTCGTAGCAACTTAGACGCAAAATCTCTGTTTAGGACTGGTTCACTATCAGTAAATTAGTATTCATCTTAAGGGAGCTTTTCTGGGAATTGCTGAACAAAAGAAAAATAAATTATCCGTCAACAGAAAGAAAAATAATTTGATGATTAACTCTGAGTATTAGTATTAAAAAGCAGATCGAAGTACGCCGGCGTGGGGGCCATTTCCGGGAAATACTAAGCAAATTTTCGCCGGGGAGGCTTCACTCTAGGGTATGAACGTTTTCTTCCTTTATAACTACTCTCTCCAAGAAGTTTTCTTTTCCTATATCCAGAATCAAAGTAACGTATCAATTTCCCAACCTGATTATGTGTCAATTTTGGAAAATAAAACAAAAGAAATCGTTTTGGTTTCAATCGAGCACCAGACCGAAACCAAAACCCATCTGATTCTTTGTTGATTTGTACTAAAATTTTTCATTCTACGGAACCCCAGTTCAACTAGGAAACCCTTTCCCTTTTAAAAAACACCTTTACCCTGAAGGAGATAGCCGATTCAAGTGGAGCATCCCGGCTTTTGTCTGTTGTGGTAAATCTACTTCCGGCCCCTCCCACTTCCCGTCGCGTCATCATCTCATGATATCGAATGAATATTCGATATCATGAGATGATGGCGCGAATATCGTAGAAATTATACGATAGGGATGACGTGACACAGGGGACTGGTGCAAACCGGTGAGGGCACGCTTCTCACTTACAGGCTTGCAAAAGCTTGTCCAAAACTTTCAGAGCTCAGTATAACTTTTCAGCTATGGTACAGTTTTGTTCGCTAATTCTTGCATTAACGACGATTACCGTCGTTTTGACGCCTTCTTATGCTTGGTGGAGCCGTAGGAGAAGGAGTTGTTCGGCCGTTCGTTGTCAAGTTAGTAACTGGAGCTCTTGGAGCTCCTGTACTCGATCTTGCAACGGAGGAATTCGTACACGTACTCGGAGGAAAACTGTTACAGAATCCTGTGGAGGAAGTTGCCCATACCACCTGTCAAACACGATGAATTGTAATACACAATGTTGTCCTGTTGACTGTATTTACACCTGGGGTGCCTGGAGTGCATGTACAGGCTGCGGGAATTCTACGCAATCGCGGTCCACAAATATTATACGACAGAGCTCTTGCAAAGGGACGGCTTGTCCTGCGAAGGAAACACAGTCCTGTTATACTGGAGTGTAAGTACCTTTCTTAATGTTCATTGTAGAGATTTGCGTTCAAATTAGTAGAATGGGAGGTGTGTGCGTAAATATTTATCTAGTATTCGATAAAAGCCGTCCAGAGTGCTTTTTATCGATCAGATTAAGACCTCTCCACCAACCGGCTCCTCTTCAAGAGAAAACGTATATAGTGGTATAAGTTGAAGTCAAGTAAACTGGTTGTTAAGGTGAAATCTTTTTTCATCTGTTTTTTCGATAAAAGCCATCGACAGAGCTTTTATCGATCAGGTGGTCGCAAAAGGCTTATTCTAAATAAACGAAACGAAACAATAATATAATATTTCATATTTATATAGCGCAAAATAACATACAGAGGATATGATCAAATGCGAGATATAACGAAACCAGGCGAGATATAACGAAACCAGGGAGATATAATGAAACTAAAGGAATAATGCTGATATATTTTCTTATAAGCTAAGGATAACTTTCACAAGGATTTTGGAGTAATCGTCAATTGATAATAAGGATTTTTATTCATTTCGCAAAGTAATAATTTCAGAAGTTACTATTTTGCGAAATTGACTATTTTCACACTGCGGTGACAACTTGACCTCTTTCATGTCACAAAAATATATTTAAACATTACAAATTAGTAGATCACCAAAGATTTTTACCTCCTCTTATTTGTTAAACCATATTAAAATACATTTTGCAAAACAGTAATTTTAGGAGAGATACTATTTTGCGAAATGGACTATTAGTCGATTTCGCAAAATAGTAACTCTTCCTAAATTACTACTTTGCGAGATGAATAAAAATCCTTCTTGTTAATTAACGATTACTCCAAAATCCTTGTGAAACTTATCTTTACCTTATTACAAAATATATCTGTATCATTCGTTTAGTTTTGTTATATCTCACCTAGTTCCGTTTCGTTTCGTTTCGCAAAATATTATAAGCCGTAGCAGAACGTCGCAGTTACATTCACTTCTTAAACATACAACTGTTGAGTTTAAGAACTTAATCTTGTTCATTCTGGTTGATCCTAAATGAATTTAAATGTCAGTACAGGGGATGTTTTTGTTTTAAATACTCATCGATCGGGACATTAATAAAAGCTATCGACGGCGGTCTTATCCTTCGGATAATCGCAACGTTTACTTTCAGTTTCTCTTTAAAGCGACGTGGAAGTAACTAGAAGCTTCCTTGTTTTCGTATTTAAAAAAGCTTAACTCGGACCTTTTCATAACCAAACCGTTGTGTAAATACGAACGGCCAATAGGGAATGGTCAGATTATAGAGGGCCAACTAGATCGAGAATCGGTGACATCTCCTAATGCACCGAGATTGCGAAATACCAATTGTCTGCCGACAGCATTACAACATAACTTATATCATCGTCCATGATTTTGTGCAAAAGCTGACAACATGTATGAGGAGGTGCATCGTATACATCGAAATTTAAGGATATACCCGCTGCTAGTCCATTATTACTATTAATTTCGCTTTGTAAGTCATCTGAGATGTACACGAGCTCACCGTCTATTTTTCATACCGGCGCTTCCGGGGTATGTGTGGCTTAAAGATTAACAAGAAATCTAACCTTAACCTCTCACTAAGAGGTCAGTAAAGCTTAAGGAGGGTGGTGAAAGTTGCGTTGAGAAGTGTTTTGAAGGGTGCATTGAATGCAGATATAATGTCAATGATCTAATATGGATTTGCGGATAGTTCCAAGTTCCTTTCTACATGTCAAAATCCGTCCTCCTAAAGATCTGAATATCTGTTACGAGTTCGGGATATAAATTGTGTTACGGAGGGTTGTCCAATACACCCAAACCGCTGCGAATCGTCAAAGGCAGTTGACGAATCGTCAAACCGGAAGTCGATTCGCGGCTAAGTGGTGTTGTGATACTGGAGGTCTGAGAAACCATCTCTTATGACATGGAAACGCATACCAGAAGTCAATTTGCAAGAGACTTAAAAAATATTCCGCATGGGGGTTGAAAATGTTGTCGAATCGAACGACTCGACACAACAAATGACGACCCGTCATACCGGATGTCGATTTTCAAGACACTTAGAAAATATTGTCTTCTTCTGCAAATTGACATCCGGTATGACGGATCGTCATTTGCTGTGACGAGTCGTTCGATTCAAGTCGAATCGCGTCGAATCGTCAACATTTGCTACACTGTATTCTGACGATAGACTTCCGGTCGTTTCACGCTTTAAGAACGTGGAAGGTTCATGTTGGCATGTTCTCGTATCATGCCACTCATTTTTACACATTGCTCACGTGCGCGCCCCTCGACTTCCGGTATGTTAATGCACGATTCGACTTCCGGCATACTATGGTAATTTCACATATTGTTTATGCCTCTCGTACTCCGGTATGTTAACGCACGATTCGACATCCGGTGTGACGATATGTAAGAGAGGTTGAGGATTGCAACCAAGCCAAGTGGTCTCTACCGTTGGAATCCATGTTTGTATCCTTAGTATGAGGCGCGGGAGGAGTATTGCAAAGCCTCCTCGATAGAATGTTATCCCATCGCTGGTTACCCTTCCCACCCCTCCTCCAGAATTTCATCAGGAGCCATTTATACTCCTGGTATAGTTGAGTGAAGCACTGTTAGGTTAGCTTATGTTGATCATGGCAGGGATATAACTTAATAGCCCTTGCCAGGGTTTGAATCTTGGCCTTCCCATTCATAGTCTAGTGCCATAACCATACCTTGGACATACGGTACCTCTTGCGTTATTAATTATAACTTTTCCTTTAAAACTAAAATGCTCTCTGAGTATTGAGTGTAGTTTTAGTGCTTGCCTGATTAACAGATGAAACTAAATTCAAGGTTCCAGTACCTTAAAAAATGTTTTGGTAGCTTGTCGAGAGGGGTAGTGGAATTAAAGGTTTCTTTCATACAGAAATTATCCAAAGTGTACTTTGTTATTATTACGTACGATATTTACAACAGATGGTAGCAGATGAACACTGGCTCAACCATTAGTTTCACATTCATTTATCGCGGGTTTACGTTTTGCTCACTAACACGCTGACATCTTCCAATAGTTTCTATTATCGTCTCAGTTTTCTGTAGGAATACGGCTGCATACCCTTCAAAAATGAAACTTAGCGAGTTTCGAGCTCCCTCACCTGCTTAGCGGAAGGTGGAAATTAAACCGCACACCTCTATCTTTTTAGTCACCTGTAATCGTTTGAGGGCTTCAAAACAGCAAATACTCACTGTCAAGCATGTTGTCTTATAGGTAACTCCATGAGAGCGCTAGCCTCTTTCCGCCCTAAAATGTCTGCTTTGTGAAAAATGTTCAGATTGCAATGATTTAGACACTCTCAGTCTGAGTGATACAACAGCGGGCCAAGGTGCTATAAAATGCGACATGTAAACTTTCGACCTCGTCGCCTGAGTCTAAAGGTCGCGATCAATACATTGATATACTGTCTGTACATCGTGAGATAAAAATGAGATTTAGCGTCAATTCATCAGAAAAAAAAAATCACGGTGAACAACATTTTCTGCAACATTGAACTTAGTGATACTGAGTTACGTATAGTTAGTTAGCCTGTCTCGCCGAAATTATGGTCTAACAAAACCTTCGACTGCGCGACGAAGGGCAGTTCATTGAGACATCAATGTTATTTTCACGCTAACTTTCTCATAAAGTTATAGTTTCTCTTTTACTTTATTAGGAGCATACGGATAGGCATAGAGAATGGCGTTCTGGTTAATACTTCCTTTGGTCACACAAGCCGATACGTGTGAAAGTGTGCTCAATTCAGTTTTTGCTAGGGTACCTTATAGTTAACGGCGTTTCACGACATGACAGAAATCGTGCTATTCGCTCAGAGCGTCTAAAAATTGAGTTAACGGCTCTGTAAAACAGATCTACAGCTAAGTTAAGGTACTTCGTTAGGTGACCTGTAATAAGAATAACTCAAGCCCTCCTCTGGCTGTAGATAACTGTGGCTGAGACGTGATACATGGATCCGTACAAATGGAAACGTATCATTTTATGATTAAATTGGTCAAACCTTCTGCGGAGTTCACCTGAAGGACTCCAAAGAGCACGTGAAAAACTATTTGTGAAGATAAAGCTGTTTGACTGAAAGAGATATATCTGGTTTGGTCTAATTGAGCGTTTAAAACGATTTGCCGGTGGTACGAAACAACTCGGGGTTGACCGTCTCAATCGATCTCTCAATAAGAATGGTATTTAGAAACTGACTAAAAATTCAGTTGGTGAAATAAGAAACACCCCACAGCTTGTGTCGTTTTAATCTCATTTGTCCTAAATTGATTCTGCTTTCTTCCATTTGGGATACTCGAACGGGGAGTACAACTTCGTTTCACACCTTTGTTTTCTATATATTTCATGGTAATCTTCTCTCATTTGAATTTGATAATGCTGACTTGTCGTCGCCCAAACGTCACGTTTTGAGAGCGTTGCTTTTTGTGCGAATGCTTCTTCGGCACAAAAATATCTCGCTCTTTTTTCTTTCTAATGAACATGTTCACACTTCCTAACAATGCCTCCGTGTTTGTACCATTGGAATACAAAAGACATGCCGTCTATTTTATCCAAACAATAAGAAAAAATTGTAAGTGAGTCGGAAATAATTTGTAAAACAACATAATTAGATCTTAAGAATGACCAAAAACTCACTTGGATGGAACAAATTTCCAAATCCGACGTTGTTTGCAATGATAGTGTGACCAGTTTAAAAAACATCTACGCTTGCCTTGTTACACAACACCAGAACATTTTTTTAAAATGTCTGGTCGGCTGAGACGATGAATGAATCAATGTCTATTTAGTATTTGGCTTTTCAACTACTTTTACTTCTTCTTTAAAGCACGATTTTAATTCTGAGTGAGAAAAGAAAAATAAGAAAAAGGGCGTCATCTGAGAGACAAATTGTTGATGTAGCCTCAGTGATAACTTTGGTCTGGCTCAGTGAGAAAAGCCCTCTCACAGCTAACACCTCTCTCATCTCCATTATTTGCGGAAATTTACTTGATGAGAAGTCAGGGCTGGTGGGGAGGCAAATCTAAGGATCGATTAATCTAATTAAATTTATAATAAAGTTCGGATATAACGTGCGCTGTCATTGGTTGAAAGAGAGCCCTATACTCTTATAGAGCGTGCCATATGACCAAGAGTATATAGCATAGAGCTAAGCTAAAGCTGTCACGCCATCTCCCAAATTGTACTATGTCCGACCTTTTCCGGGACTTTTCTCTAGTTTTTTTTTCTTTAATTGAAAGTGAAATTTCGGAACAGGCGAGTCGGCAAATAGCAATAGAAGAACTAAACAAAGGTTTTAAACATGCCAGGCGCAGTAATTGACGTTATTAAAAATAATTTTCCACGGAACGTTACCACATTGAAAGGACATATCCTGTTGAAAGGCAATTTTGCGCACAACAGCTTTGACTCTAAATATAGGAGCGTGAGAATTGAAAGGAAGAATAACGAGAACCGAGTAAGAGCCGGCAAAAGCTGTTGATAAAAGTTACCGAGAGTTGCTTAGCACATTTTTTTTTGTTTCAAAAGAGCTACTAACATACAATTAATATACAATGGCGTCCAAGCCATGAAGAGTCGTTGCATTTATTTGCGTTCTTTCGGATATCGTCGCCACCAAGGAGAAACTGGATCGCTTTATGTCATCTTCCACTAAGACACTTATTTTTGAGTATGACTTAATTAAGAGTGTGAATTAAGACTATCATCATGATGACTGTTATCATTAGTATGTTTAATATCATTTTTATATGCTACTATTGGCTGTAATTATTATGAGTTCTGGTATGAAGAGCATAACTTGCTCTGGTGGATTCCAAAACCTCATTTAAAAAAAATGGCCTCGCAACTTCCATTTTTCTTTAATTGAAAGTGAAATTTCGGAACAGGCGAGTCGGCAAATAGAAATAGAAGAACTAAACAAAGGTTTGTAAACATGCCAGGCGCAGTAATTGACGTTATTAGAAATAATTTTCCACGGAGCGTCAAGTTCCATGTTAACATTTAGGATTAGGTTAGGAGCCCGAAAGAGTCAATGAGGAAATGATCCGTGAGTGATCCAAACAGGTAAGCGTCGCCACATTGAAATGACATATCCTGTTGAAAGGCAATTTTGCGCACAACAGCTTTGACTCTAAATATAGGAGCGTGAGAATTGAAAGGAAGAATTACGAAAACCGAGAAAGAGCCGGCAAAAGCTGTTGATAAAAGTTACCGGGAGTTGCTTAGCACAATGTTTATTGTTTCAAAAGAGCTTCTAACACACAATTAATATACAATGGCGTCCAAGCCATAAAGAGTCGTTGCATTTATTTGCGTTCTTTCGGATATCGTCGCCACCAAGGAGAAACTTGATTGCTTTATGTCATCTTCCATTAAGACACTTATTTTTGAGTACGACTTAATTAAGAGTGTGAACTAAGACTATCATCATAATGACTGTTATAATTAGTATGATTAATATTATTGTTATGGGCTACTATTGATTGTAATTATCATGAGTTTTGGTCTGAAGAGCATAACTTGCTCTGGTGGATTCCAAAACCTCATTTAAAAAAATGGCCTCGCAACTTCCATTACTTTCTCCTCCACACCATCCGCATGACAGTATTTCGTGAAGAGGATCGCTTTATCCGGAAAACGATGAATACTTTCGGTAAAGTTCTCGAAAACACTAAAACTGATACCCTCTTCCTAACTTCAATCCCATCACCGCGTTAATCTAATTTCAGGCTTTGCTGTCTGGAATCGATCGAATCGCCGATTTCCAGTGAGGTCCGACGACTCGTCACTCATTTCAAGTGCATGGTCGAAAAGTGATTGTACTCCATTTACATCATTCGCAAACAACTGCGAGGCGACGAAAAAACGAAGACAGCAACTACAAAAGCAACTCAAATGTGCTTCACCGCAAGCATTTAGCTGGAGTTTGATAACCAGCTATTTAATCGAGCTCATATGGGGATCCCTCACAATTAATTACATTTACTTAACTCAAACTTTTGAGAGAATCTAATCTTTCAGTTTAAATTCAGTCTATTTCAGTCACACTTACTGTAGGTCTCTGTTGATAGCTTTAATGTTAAAAGTTTTGAATCAAATATGAACACAAAGATCTTTGTGATGTTAATATGATCTCTGTACCTTGACCAGCAAGCGATACAGCAAGCGCGTTGGTTTATTCGTCAGGGAACTTGACGTGATATGAATCGAAAAAAAAACCAAGAGTTATTAAGTAACTTCAGATGGTTGAACGCTACCAAAAGAGCAGTCCTCTATCCTGAACCATGGGAAAACTAGACCCTGTGAGCAGGGTAACTGGGATACCTGGATGGTACTGGATCCGTGGAATCAAGTGTAGTGATACTACGCGTGTCGGACTAGTATACTGAAATAGTGAGCTCAAGTCTGGCCTAGGGCATACACCTGTCTCAAAACATAGCCATGCTATGCATGCAAGAGTTATTTTCTGTAGGGTGGGTGGATTACTTGAAACATTGTAAGTGTTCTACATTCTTACAAAAGGAAAGAAGATTATTAACGCGGGAAAGAATGAAAATGTCGAATTACCTCACACACAGGTATTTTGTGGTAGATTATGTGTGTTGTGCGAATAAATGTAACCAAAAATAAACTGTATTTCTGATTTTGCTTTTCACAACGAGTTTACGTTTTCAACTAAGACATTGGCATACTTGGCATACAAGACATACAAGGCATTCAATGCTTTCATGGCTTTCAAGCGTTCGCGATTCTGTCCGATCCAAAATTACCGCTCAATAACATCTTTTTGTGTGGATTGGCCGCGAACAATACGAATTGTGTATGCGTCTACAAGTATTTTGAGCGTTTGCCCCATAATGCTCCAGATGATCGTAATCCAATTACGTTGAAATACAAAACGACTGACAAAATAGTTTTATGGGCAAAAATCTCGTGTTCGTCATGTGACCCGGCCCTGTCCGTGCATGACAACGTCAATCATCATCAAGATAGCACGCGTGATCAGCATGTGAACACCTCATTGGATCACAGTTAGTTGTCATGGTGTTGAGGGCCCAATGACCTCTGGGTACTATTGCGCAATTTTTCCATTTTGTGGCGGAGGAAAAAAACAAAAAAAAAAAAAGACGACAAAAAAACAAAGGCATTTTATGACTGGGCTACCACAGGTATCCCAGTAAAAAACACGCAAAAGACTATCGACCGAATTCTAAATTCCCATGATGTGGAATTCGAGTCTCGGAAGAAAGTAGTCCCGGGCATCATTGCATGCGCATTCCACTTATTTTGTAAATCTGGGACCCACCACGTCTGCATCCATGTTATTTTTCAGAAACGATTCGGTTGAGGAAACTGTTAAGATTTAGTTCGTTTGGTTATTTATTTGTTTCTTTGTCTTTTTGTATCGTACGAAGATATATTAGGGCGGAAAATCGATGTTGCTCGTGTCAATGTTGCATATATGTGTATACATGTGTATATGTTGCATATATGTTGCATATATGTTGCATATGTGTATCCAAGTTCCCATCCATAAGCTAACTAATAACGTTAAAAGATATTTGTAGTGATACATAATGCGTTGCAAGGAGGTATCGATCTTGCAGTGCAGAGCTTTGTTAGCCTTGATCATCTGTAACGGAAATTTTACAAATTTCTTTAGTATCGAATTTTGACCCTGTGTTGAGCCAGGGAGCCTCGCCTCGTGCAGATAGAGTCGAATTCAAGCTTTAGGTGTCAAATTCCAATGCACAAGTCACCGTGGGAGTGATATCTACATCGCTTGAGCGAAGGCTAAACTTTACCTCAAATTTTATGGTGGCACTTGTTTATGTCGACTCCACCCACTTCTTTCTCTGCAAATTTTAATATCAGTTTACTGATCCAAAAGTTCTGAAACGTAGCAACTGAAATTGTTCTCAGAGACAAGTGGTCTTGCCTCTTTATCATAATTCCATCAGGCAATAGAATTGATAGATATGCCTAAGCTAATTAGGAATTGTAATTGAGAACCCAATCCACTCGACCCTTTCACTGCTGTGTCTGTTTAGTCTCGCTGGGTACACCGCAGCAGGAAACCTGGACATCCAGCTGATAGACTCGAAAGCCTATCTGTTGAGGCTGCAAAATGATTTTCCTGCCTGGGCAACTAGCTATTTTACATTTTTGAACTTATTTTTGAGGCCTTGTTTAGTATCAATTTCTGTGCATGCTTTTTTTGTACTGCTTTGCATTTCGTGAGATTTTCAAGTACACTTGGGCCCGTGATATTTAACGTGATTGACGGTTGTCGCCTCAGAATAGTAGCAATGTCGCGAGGTAATTTGACAGCATTACATAACACTGATGTTACGTAATGTTTTGATTATGGTCAACCACACAAAGCGGTTGTTCAAAAACATTCAGTTTTACTTTCCTATTAGAATATTAAGCTGAAAGGCGACTAGATGCGTGGCTCATTAGGTTCACTGAGGACCTTCGAGAAGACACACTCGAGAAAACGCCTTAATTTTCTTTCGAGCCATGACGCGTTGTGCTACCCTTGTACTAGTGTTAGCTGTAGTCGCTGTCATTTTGACGCCTTCAAACTCTTGGAGACGTCGTAGAAGACGGCGGTTTATCTGTAAGCCTACGGACTGTAAGTTAAGCCAGTGGAGTGCTTGGGCCGCTTGCAGCCGTACTTGCAAAGGGGGCACAACTACGCGCACTCGCCAAATAGCCTATCATGAGTCTTGTGGAGGAAGTTGTCCTTCGCACCCGCTGAACGAAACGAGAAGCTGTAATATACAGCAGTGCTGTCCAGTCGACTGTGCTTACTCCTGGAGTACATGGAGTGCATGTACTGGATGCGGGATTTCAACCAAATCGCGGACCCCATTCATCAAAGTGCACAATTCGTGTAATGGAAAATCTTGTCCAGGAAAGGAAACACAGTCTTGTAAAACTGGAAAGTGAGTACCTACTGATGCTTATTTATACAATTTTCTTTGAATTAGCGGAATAGTTTGATAAGCTCATTTGGAAAAGTCATCAATTTGATTGAAGATGATTTGCTGTACCAAAAACCTGTTGATAGTGAGTGCCGTTGTATGCAAATTGCGTGGTTTTGAGGCAAAAAGACAGAAGATGAATAATATCCTCCGCAGGCAAAGAAGTTCTTTGTCCTAAGGAAGCATCTTCTCTGAGTCTCTCCTCTGCAAACTTAACGGCAAGACGTTGTTTTGCTCTTCACTAAAATCCCGGTTGGTCTTGCCGATGCCCTTTCCGATCCATTGAGTGGAAGATCACATCAGTCACTGTAGCCGCATTTTAAGGCGCTGTCATCCCGAGCAATCTTCATGTTCCGGTAAATTCGGCTGTCGTTCATTCATAAAACACACGCTTGAAAAGTTTTTTCGCTAACTGTCATGTGAAAAAACTCGCGTGTTTTTATGAGCCACAATTCGGCCGGATTTCACTAAACATTTCACTTTCAGATTCTATATTAGACCTTCAGGCAAGCGTTGAATTCGACCTGCCGAATTGTTAAGTTTGTAAACCACTGCATAATGCGAACTTTGACGGTTTGACATTTTTGACAACTTTAGTCTTGTACAGCTAAGCAGATTATTTGAACCACTCTAATAGGGATTCTAATTGGCTAATTGTAGCGTGATTTATGAGAGTATAGAGCATGCTGACGAAACTGCGGTTCGCTTTGGAAATAGACTTTGTTTTGGAAATTGAAAGTAATCATCATAATGATTCCTATCATTAGTATGATTCAGAAAACGATAAATACTTTCGGTAAAGTTCTTCAAAAACACTAAAACTGCCCCGAAAGTATATCCTCTTCCTAACTTCAATCCCATCACCGCGTTAATCTAATTTCAGACTTTGCTGTCTGAAATTGGTCGAATCGCCGATTTCTGGTGAGGTCCGGCGACTCGTCACTCATCATCGAGTGCATGGTCGAAAAGTGATTGTACTCCATTTACATCATTCGTAAACAACTGCGAGGTGACGAAAAAACAAAAACAGCAACCACGACAAAAACAATTTAAATGTGCTTCACCGCAAGCATTTTGCTGGAGTTTGATAACCAGCTTTTAATCGGGCTCATATGGGAACCCTCACAATTAACTACATTTACTTAACTCACAAACTTTTGAAAGAATCTAATCTTTCAGTTTAAATTCAGTCTATTTCAGTCACACTTAGCGTTGGTCTCTGTTGATACCTTTAATGTAAATATGTCATCTGGATCATTTTTAATTTGTCTTCATATATGTGAAACTGAGATGTTCGAATAGCTGGTGTATGTTGTGGATGTAGAAGGAAAGAAACTGTCACGGTGGTTTGGGGGGAAAAAAAGAAAGAACAACAGCAACTTATATAAAGCAATATCTGGAATTTTAGAAAACGTTTCCGGCTAAACAGCTTTCACGATTATTTGCAATGTTGTGGAATATTCCTAGTTCGTTTCTTGATCAAAACCGTTCCTAATATGATTTCAAGCCTTCATATAGTCTTCCCACTTTGCGCGCGAGTTTGTTGGTGTGATGTCTCTACAGATTTTACCAACTTAATAAAAGTAGATATAGATTTAAATGAGATGTTACTACTGAATATTTAACACGCGCACATTCGAGAAACAATTGACAGCTTTGCGCGTGGTCCGTATCATCATCTTTTTTAGCGGTATGTGTTTATTTTGTTGACAAAAATGCGGACCAAGACCAAAACTGTTCCTTTGACTTAATACGTTTTCAACGTTAGTAGGTTACATCATATTAACTTACCTCCGTTAATCATTCATTCCAGATAACAGAATCAAATAAACATGCGATACGATAGTATCTGAACTCGACCTTGGCCAAACATGAACGACTCCACAAGATCACTTTCTCCAAGCATCGAAAACATTTCCATTCGTTCAGTGTTCTCAAAATTACTCTCGAAACAGCCAAACAATTTCTCTCAACAGCCAATAATGACACAAAATCCACCTTGCAACACACTTGCAATTGTTCAAACTTCTGAAATCAAAAGACCCCACCCAAGAGTAACACACCACGATGTTTACCATAAATTTGACTGTAACCAAACCACCAAAGAGAAAACGCAGCCATCTTTCGTAGAAAAATCGCTGTTCAATAAAAACACCTCTTAACATTGCATATTGTTAGAAGTAAAAACTCTAACACTCATTGTTTTGTTGTCTCTTTCTTTATTCTCTATTACTAAGCAAGTTAGTACAACGGGGACTGGCTCTGATCTCTCTACGAAAGTGTGGGTCACCGCTCATAAAGGTGACGCTTACTGAGCTGTCAACACCTTGAACCTTCGTCATGTTTTTACACTTAACAAGCGAATCACGCTAAGCTATGCGGAGCGGAGTTCGCATACCTTCGAACGTACCTTCGCAATGTTTACGCTTTACAAAATGACTTTCTACCATAAATTTCTTAGTCTTACAGTTAAGTTCGGGCAAAACAAAAACAAGATTGACAATATAAAAATTATAATACACCTACTAACAGAATTAAAATCAAAGCTGAGGAGATATGCCAAAAGAAAATAGTCCTCGAAAACTGTTACATAACAGCAGAATAAACAGACAATTCGGAGAAGAAAGGGCGTACCCAAGGTACTGCCCCTAAAAGAGCTACGTGCTATTCGTATAAATTACCTGATTATAAATTCAGTGTGAAGATGAAAAGTACTACATGTTTACACCTTAAGTCACCTATAACAAAAAGGGGTGTCGAACGTGCTAAATTAAAATTTAAAATCTATTTTCCGGATCAGGAATTCGACATGGATTTAGGCTAAAAAGAGGTAAAAGTATAAGGGAGGGTTATTTCCAGGAAATTCCTGTATGGGATCAATGTTTTACAAGGTAGAGTCATTTTCTTAGTAATTAATAATCTTTTAGCAACATATTGGGAATATACCGATATCTAACCGCAAACCGCAGTTTACGCAAAAACATCTGTCTCCATGTCAAATTCACGATTATAATAAGGAAAAGGTGACCAAACTTTACCTGTAAGATAAGACCGCCAAAAGGAATAAGAAATGATCAACTGGCTTATTACAATGTTTACTGAATGGCTTATGGTAGTAAATTATTTCCATTCATTTCCCGACACCAATATAAGAAACCCTTATAACGTTTTCAGATTAGATTTATTTTTATTTTTATCGTTTGACAATATCAGTCAATCACGATACCACACGAGGCGACAAAGCTTCCTGGGAGCCACACAAAATCGTCCATTGTTAATTTTAATCAGATATTCATCTGTAGATAGCACCGAGCAAACCAATCCAGAAAAATGTAATCGGCACACTCAACAAATCATTAATCTTGCAACACAGCTTGCCGTTAAAGAACTGCTCAAATCAAAATGTTTGGTGCGATTCATCAACACTTCAGGCAATATTTGATTACAAATTTTCCACACACCCTCGTCGCGAAGGAACAATAACCATGATTGTGCTTGTCTTGAAATTCCAACTAAGTTTATTCTAAAACAACAACATGCCGAGATGTACAAAGTCAGCCATTTAGCTAAGCATATGATTGTCTTCACTCTGCGCATGTTCCTGCGTTACTTAACAACAATAAAATAGGTCCGCACAATATCGACACATCTCCCCCTTTTAAGGAATAGATAAACAAAATACCTCTTTGAGAAACTTAACTGAACACATTCTTAAATCTAGAAATCTAGGGCTTAAAACACGAACTGTTCCATTATACGATTGATTGAACTTTTAAAAGTTCATATTTCACAAAAACAAATAAAACTATTTAAGGTCGTCCCTCTAACGAATTGGTCTCCTAATGAGTCTTCCATTGGAGGTCCCTGTGTTCTGGGATTGAGTCATGAGTGGGACTGGTGTTGCTGTTTTCCGGAACTTCGGTATCCCCTGCCTGGACATCTTTTTGAGTAGACTCGCTATTGATTTCTGGAACCGGGAATATATTCTCTAGTGTATCATGACAGGTGGGAGTAGGGACTTTCTTAAGGTGTTTGTATGATCTAAGACTTTGGTCCTTACTAATGACTTTAGATTCTGTAGTCCAGCTTGACTCCTACCCAGTTCCCTGGTCGGAGTGGCGGGAGCTCTCTTGTGCCATTCCTTCTGTCAAAAGACTCCCTATAGCCCCCTTTTGCTTTAACATCTGCTTTCTTGACTGTTGCATGGTCTGTAAGCTTTCGCTGTGAGACTTTGACCATTGTTGGGATGGTAGTTCGTATCTGTCTTCCCATGATCAGCTCTGCCGGTGTCTTTCTTGTAGCTGGGACAGGAGTTGCACGATCGGCCATAAGAGTAAGGAACGGATCCTCCTGTTCTAGGATCCGCTTGGAGATTCGTACTCCACTTTCTGCAGAACCATTCGCCTGGTGGTGATGTGGGCTTGATGTAGTATGCTTAAATCCATACTCTGCTTTGAACTCGTCGAACATAGCTGATTTGAATTGTGTGCCGTTATCGCTCACCAGTTCTTCTGGAATACCCCATCGAGCAAATACCGACTTCAGCTTCTGGATCGCAGCTTGGCTTGTTATCTCCATCAGGCTTAATATCTTAATGAACCTTGAGTAGTAGTCCATTACCACTAAGTATCTCTGACCAGCCAGCTCAAACAAATCTGTAGAAACCTTTTTTACCATGGCCTGTCAGGTAGGACTTTGGTAATCAGAGGTTCTCTCCTCCGCCACGGTTGGTGTTGCTGACAGAACTGGCATGACTCCACCTTTGCCTTAATCTCTTTGGAAATAGCCGGCCACCACACGGACAGGTTGGTCGCAGCACTTTGTTACGCCCTGGTGGCCTGTGTGAATGCTTTCCAGTATTTTCCTTCTCATGAGAACCGGTATCACTAGCTATCACTAGCTATCACTATGCGATCATCGTATGTTAACAGGCCATTGCTTATCGACAAGTGTCCACTTGCATCAAAGAACTCTCGTATCTGGAGTGGGACTTCTTCCACACGTGTTGCCCACCCTTGTGACGTAACTGCAACCAACTTTTGGAGCTGGGTATCCACTGCACTTGCTCCTTTAATTCGCTCCAGTTGGTTCTCCGTGGCTGGCCTTGTAGATTCGACCAAGTTTACGAATGCTTAAACATCTTCCACTGTAACGGGATCCGCTTCAAACTCGAGAGGGCTTCTTGACAGAGTATCGGCCACTACCATTTGCTGGCCAGGTGCGTGGTCTGCTAGATGGTTAAGTTGAACCGCATTAAGCGCATTTGGAGCCTTTGGCATCGTAATGGTGTCTTGTCAAGATCTCTCTGATTAATCAATGGTACTAATGGTTTGTGATCTTTCAAGGGCTTAAAAGTTGAAAGCCCCACCAGGTAACGTGATAATGTCCACACTGCTGCCAGGTACTCCTTCTCAATTTGCGCATATTTGACCTCAGTCTCTGTGAGTGTTCTTGAACAAAATGCGACCGGGTGGAGTTGGTCACCATGGCCTTACATCAGAACCTCACCAATGCCATAACTACTAGCATCTGCGCAAACAGCCGTAGGCTTCTTAGGATCATAGAATGCTTGCAACGTAGAACCTTAAATCATCTGCTTGACCTTAGCAAATGCCTGTCGCTGGGATGGTCACCAAGTCCAAGCTCTATCGGACTTTAACAGATCGGTATTGGTTGCATTATTGTAGCAAAGTTCGGTACGAACCCTCCAAGGTAGTTTATGATACCAATAACTCTGCGTAGTTCGTTGGTGCTTGAAGCTCTGTGATCGCTTTCACCTTTTCAGGGTCTGGACTTCGTCCATCTACACTGACGACATGTCCAAAGTAGGTTAGACTGTCCTTCTTGATCTCACATTTCTCTTTCAGTTCTGACTCCTTGATGACTTGTTCTACTTAAGTTTTCATCATGCTCCTCAGCTGACCTTCCAAACACAATGACGTCATCTATAATTGCTTCACAACTTTCTTCATTCCTTAGCATATCTGTCATTAGACACTGGGAAATTTCTGAGGTACTCGTGATTCTAAATGATAGCCGTTTAAAACAGAATCGCCCCACTGGAGTGATAAATGTGGTCAAATTAGCACTATCTGGATGTAGGGGTATTTGCCAGGAGCCACTTGCTGCATCAAGCTGGGAAAAGTACTGAGCACCAACGAGCTTTGGGGCAACATCTTCCAAGGTAGGCAATACGAATCTTGCGCGATTCACAGCACTATTCAGCTTTCTCAGATCGACACAGATCCTGAGCTTCCCATTACTTTTCTGTACTGGTACCATGGTTGCACACCATTCTGTTGGCCCGGTTACTCTTTCGATGATGCCGGCTTCTTCCATCCGCTTAAGCTCTTCTTTTACTTTGGCATGAGAGGGAAGGCAATTCTCCTTGCTGCGTTGATACAGTAAGGTTCAGCATTCTCATCCAATTAAATCTTTACTGGCTCACACTTAAACAGATCTATATCTCCAAACAACTCAGCATCCACATCTTCTAATCTCGCAACTAGACCCATTTCACAGGCTGCTTGACGACCCAGCAAATTGCTCGCATAATCTCCGCTAATCACAAAAATATCAACCTCATACTTCTTGTTACAATGTGTCACTGCTGTCTTAAATTGTCCAGCACACTGTAACCTGCCTCCTGGACTGAAAAGGTCTATTTTGGAGGGATGTAACATGGGCTAATTTGGCAAACTATCAAACTAGACATCGAAATGGCGGTAATATCTGCACCCGTATCACTTTTGAAAACTACTGGCTTACCGCTTTGAGCTGAACCTTCCATGTACCATCCTGATCCGAATCAGCTTATAATGCACCTAAGAACCAACGATCAACACTGCTGCCATATGTAGCACCACCACCACTACTGTTGTTCACTTCGCTCACAGACTTAGACCAACCTACAGCTGCAAAATGACCCACCTTTTGGCATTTCAAACACTTCCTACCTTTTGCTTAACACTGTTCTGGCTTTATGTGATGGAGACCGTATCTGTTACATTTCTTTTGACTTTGTTTTTGGGATGAATACTTTTTCTTCCCTTTTCCTTTCCTCCAAAGAGTAGTCACTGGCGTCTTTTTGCTTCGGACTTCGTCCACATCCTTCGACGCAAGAGAATTCTGATCTTTAGCCTGAGACTTGACCATTTCTGACTGATGAGCTATTTGGATCGCGGTTTCCAGCGTTAAATGCGACTTCAACTGCAACTTCTAAGACAAATTTTTATTCAGGATTCCAATGACAATCCTATCCCGTATGTGCTGACCCCGACTGGTCCCAAAATCACAGTGTTCGGCTAATTCATAGAGGCCTCGTACGAACGATTCGACCATCTCTCCTTGGTTTTGATTCCTTTGTGAAAACGTGCTCGCTCGTGAATAATGTTCCGTTTTAGAACGAAATGCTCATCAACCTTCGCCAAGATCACGCCGATTTTGGAATCATCTTCCTCCGCTAAGGTAAAGGACTTTAAAACGTGTTCGGCTTCTCTTCCCATTGTATAAATGAGAGCAATGACTTGCACAGCGCCTTCCTCTTTGTGAAGTTTCGTCGCGAGTCGAAATCGCAGGGAATTGTGCTTACAATCAGGCCAGATTCGATTTTTCCAAATCGAATATCTCCGGAGGGCTTAATTTCAGAATTTTCCTTGTTTAACCACTGCCACCATGTCTTAAAATTTCAACTAAGTTTATTTTGAAACAACAACAAGTTGAGATGTACAAAGTCAGCTATTAAGCTAAGCACATGGTTATCTTCACTGTACGCATGTTCTTGTGTTACCTAGCAACAATAAAATAGGTCCGCAAAATATCGACACAGTGCTACAGTGCACAGAACTCCATTTTCCTCGAACAACAACAACCCACCATTATCACAGCATGAGTAACACGTTTGCTATAGATAATCTGGTGTCTTTCATCTGTCCAGTAGTATCGCATTTCTCATAAAGCGCGATAAAGTACACGTTAAAAACACAGAAAAGCCAAAAGTTTTCATTCTAATTGATGATTCCATTTTACGTACCACTCTCTCCGAATCCCGTGTTAATTTGTTAAAATTTGAACACCTCTCAAACCAAAGAACAAAAACGACGCTCTGATCGGTGCGAAATACATGCCCTAATGCGACGATCTGATAAGTGCGAGATACATATCCTAAATGATTTGACCACAGGTAGCCCAAGCTCCAGCTGTGAGATGATCATCTTGCGCAACAATAGTCATGGCGGAATTATAAGAGTTTGTATAGGAATATTTACGACCGCTCTAAGGAATAAAAAAATACGTCAAATTCTCAATAGAAATACCTCACCTTACTTCCACAGCGTATCACTTGTTATCTGACCACCTACTTTGATGAAAAGAACCCATTTTAGCGAGTTGTCCATTTCGAAGTTTTCTACGTACATAAGAAAAGCCCAAGGCTGAACACTCCATTTCCGAACGACCGATCCGAGAAGCGAAAAAATCCCGGCGCAAAATGACCGGCCGGCCACAAATCCAACGCAGAATCCAAGCACATAAACTGTAGTTTCATTTCAATTCACTAGAAATTCAATCTTCCCTGTACAACTGACGCTAAGCCGCAGTTTGCTTCAAAAAATGTCCAGTTCACACGTTTCAAACAGCCCGCGTACACATCAACACCGCGTACACCGCGACCACACCGTAACTTGGCGCGAAGAAATTGTCTTAACACCACGGGTGCCAAGTTACGGTGTGGTCCCCGGCGGTGCTTCCGAAGCGGTAACCCTGCCTCCTTTTTTAATGATTAAAAAAGGAGGCAGGGTTACCCCGTTGGTTTTCAACGGTCGTGTGTTAAGGTTGATGTGTACTCGGGCTGTTAGAAACCTAGGTCTCTGTTGATAGCTTTAATGTTAAGATCTCATAGGCATCATTTTGAATTTGTCTTCACACATGTGAAATTGAGATGTTCGAGTGGCTGGTGCATG
This sequence comes from Pocillopora verrucosa, assembly GCF_036669915.1. NCBI lineage: Eukaryota > Metazoa > Cnidaria > Anthozoa > Scleractinia > Pocilloporidae > Pocillopora > Pocillopora verrucosa. The sequence continues at coordinate 5,468,440 of NC_089315.1, read as the reverse complement.
TTGTGAATGTAGAATGAAAGAAACTGTCACGGTGGTTTTTGGGGGAAAAAGGAGAAAGAACAACGACAACTTATGTAAAGAAATGTCTGAAGTTTTGAAGATGTTTCCGGCTAAACGGTAAACTATGTTGCTTTTATTTAGTCCTCATTGGCCTTGCCCTCTTTTCTGCTTCAGCATATTCTATTATGGCAGAAAATAGGTGCGAAGGAACTGATGGCGCGCCTCTGCTAAAAAAATGCTTAGTTTAAATGTGCATGCTTAGGGTTAGGGTTAGAGCGTGTCGAGCGTGCTAAATTAGACCTGTAAGATAAGACCGCCAAAAGGAATAAGAAATGATCAACTGGCATATCATAATTTTTACTGAATGGCTCATGGGAATATATTATTTCCATTCATTTTCAACGTTTAAATAAGTCAAAAAACACCTGTAATGAAAATTCTTGCTCGATACAAATTTTTTTCTTTTAACAATTTGATGTCATCTCTTGTTCAACGAGAACTAAAAAAGTTGAAAAGAGGGAAAGGTAGCAGAGCATAGAAAAGGCTAAGTCGAAATGGAAGTAACTTATTTGCGTTGCTGCTAAGTTTGAAAACAATTTCTGTCTGTGTGGTTTTCTAACCCTATTGGTTGTTCAAAATCAGTGCAACGAATAAGCCAACATTTGAGGCAAAAAATCATTAGAAGTTTTATGACAGCTTAACTGTCAACCAAATTAAGGAGTGCTATCTTAACCAGGCTGCCTCAATTTTCGAGATCTTTCCTCACCAATCTTTTGTTCTGAAAATGCCGATTTGCTTTGTACGAGCTATATCACAGTTTTGAATGTGCTGGGCAGCGACGTTCCCATTTTCCATTTTTCTTTAGCCTTTAAATCCTGTAATCTATATAGCATTAAAGATTATGGTTTTCTAAACGCCAGATTGGTTTCCTTATCACGCTTTTCAATATTTCATCGTAAGTGGGTTATTTACAGTTATTAAAGCACCCCTTTTCCTATCTCGGACGGTAGACCAGCTAATTTGTGGCCACCGCTAGCTAAATGATATAGAAGTCACAAATCAATAGCTCATCAATAGTTCGCCTATCAATAGGAAGTCGCTAATCAATAGGAAGTCACTAATCAATAGGAAGTCGCTAATCAATAGGAAGTCGCTAATCAGTAGGAAGTCGCTAATCAATAGGAAGCAGGCGGTGTGCGCACTCTGACTGCGTTGCATCGTGGTCGTAAAACAAAAAGTTAGCATTTGCATCCTGTCGCGGTCGAGTGAACATCTCTGATAGCAGCAAGATAGCGCGAATAAAAGTGGTATATAATGAGGATTCACTATCTGTTGCCGTTCCTTCGAAAGTTAAAAAGTGTTTGCAGGCCTGCGCGACTCCTGTTATTCCTCCGCGGCAAATTCGTTGTTAGGAGGCAACTGAAGGGATTCAGGAAGAATCGAAACTGCAGCCTTGCCCAGCCGATGGCTGTGTGAATAATATCAAATTCGCAAGTTATTTAACAGGGAATCGACCCCTGACATGCAAACATATTACAAAGAGACAGCGACCTTCCAATACACGAACTATTTTGTATGCCATGCACAGGAGATATAAGTTTACTAAGTTGGAGTAAATATTTCACCGTTAGAGAATACTCAGAATAAGGTTTTGAAAACCGTAACTCTGAAGTTATCTTCTGCGAGAGAGAGAGTATGTACTTGAAAACAGAGAAAATGGCGCGCACACATGAAAATATTACCTTTTGTAATACAACCTCACCGGCTTTGCCAAACTTCAAGAACATACAGACAGAGAAATGACCGGAAACTAACCCTTATTATCACATCGCAAAGGAAAGTCATTAAAAGATATCTTAATAACAGTTGGGTTTTCAGGTCAGAAGATTTAGAAACCGCAAGCGAATGGCAGGAGTCGCACAAGCCTATCAACACCTTTTAACGATCGACTACCGTTTAATTTGCTTTCCGGCTTACCCGGCGTGTCGCCGTGTGCAAGGTTATTCAGTGGTCAAGTGACTCCTTTCATTCCTCTAATTCAACTGTCCTTCATTCAATGATCTAGAAAGTAGATTTATCAACAACACTGGCGATTAGCTAATTTGCTTTTACTTAGGAAAGTAGATTTACAACACAATTGAGTACACAATAGTAACGCTGTGTAACGCAACAATAAGCCTTTTCTCGGTCATAATCGGTCTCAAACACTAGCACTTAAAAATGCGAGAAACACAAATTAATCAATACGAAGTTTTAAAAAGACAAACACATATTTGCCCTCGCGGTTCCCATACCCGATTTAAGAACGTAATGGTTAAAATTTAACCTTCTTCAGACCACAACTGCTCGAATACCATAATCATCTAGCTTACAGAAGGGAAAATGCCCCTTTCATCCTTTGAGTAAGTGTGCTGTTGCTGTTTGCTAAATGTTTAGTGGTATTTATGGTATGGTGAATTTTTTAATCTCCTTCTGTTGAGAATCAGCAAAACGATACTTTACCTGCGTAAAGCTCAGATATTTAGGGAATGATTGTCGAGGGACGTCTGAATAATAGCTTGAAAAAAATTGGAAAACTTGATATCCAAATGACATCTCGATAACTAGAAAGAAAAGTGCAGTGTTTCCATCATTACTAGTTGGATGAAGAAAAACTTATTTTTAAAAACCCTACGTAATAAAGCAGACGATATTGATATGGGAAGAAGTATTCACTTATAGCCAAAATCTTGGTCCAATCAGGGCGAGCCCGCTAAACCAAGTTTTCTCAGTTTTCGAGATCTTTCCTTATCAATATTCCCAACAGAACTTTTTTACGTGAACATATTCGGAAACGCGCTCGTCCGCTTTGCAAATATCTGGTTTTAACAACATATGATTCCAACATTTTTTAAGGTCGCTTCAGGCCGCCTGGAACGGTGAAAAATTTACTCCAACTTAGTAAACTAATATCTCCTATGCTACCTTGAAAACAATCTGAAGATTCATTGAAAATATCACTTACTGCGAAGCGCTCGGAGTTTACAGATGTTCAAAAGCTTTTTCTGTTATGGCGTGAGATTGAGGACAAAATTGATCATTATGTTTCGTCGCGTCTGTTTTTCCTGTGTGAAGTAACAAAAGATGCCGGCGACTGACGAAATTACAATTTAACACGAAAATCAAATAACACCTAAACAAACAATTTAAGCTATCGATTTCAGTGAATTTTAAAGAACAATTTTCTTTTAAGTTTCAAGACAATTTGAAGATTCAACATACATACAACGTACTAAAATGCGAAGTTATACACTACAAAATTGATAAATAGGCCTGAAATGAAATTCTATCTTGTTATTGATTATACGTTGCCTAGCACGTGACTTAAATCTACCCAGGCGGAGATCCAAAATGACGGTGGCAGGCTTGGCTTAGTTATTTCACTCAAAAGTCGTTCCCGTTTGTCTCATTTGATAAAAAGGGAATCGTTAATGTTTTCATTAAGACAGTATTGCCTTCATTTTCAAATATTTACAATGATAGACAGTAAATTTCACTTTTCACCCACATTTACTTCCAACCTTTTCTTTTGAACCAGAAACAAAAATGACATTTAAAACACATGACATCATCCACCCTTGACAAATGTAATAGCATGATGATTTCAATTGTTATGCCTTCTTATCCCAACGTTACTTTGTTTCTTTGCTACATTAGCGAAAACTGAACTACTGCTCGTACTCTAGATATGACAATCAACCATAAAATTCCCTAAACCAGATAACATTAAACATAATCTAAAAAATCATGTGTCAATTCACGAGTTTGCTAACAGAGCACTTTGATTTTCTTTTTGAATCTGTTGTCTGGCTGACATTGAGTCGCACCGACAGAATGAACGTCATTGTTTTGGGACCTGACGTTTCATTTACAAATTTTCCTGGGGTTTTTTTTTTGCAGCGCAGTTAAGCTTTTCATCAGAGTCGAAGACATGGGCTCGTTATAGTGAACTCGAAAAATTTGGGTTGGTTCTCTATCTTTCTGGCATTTATAAGCTCCTTTGGTTCCCTAGAAAACCATGTGCGATTTAAGGCCATGAGGGTCAAATCTACCAAATTTACACCCTAGTTTGGACCAAAAATGCCCAAAACTTGGTATATGTCTACTTGGCTTATGTAGACGGATGCACTCCACCCTGGTTGATTTAATATGTGATTTGGTTTTCTGACTGATCCAATGCATGCGGGCCATGTCCTTGCTCCCTCGTGTCTCAAGTTATTTTTTTGGCTCTCCTGTTTCAAAACATACACGATGAACTTTCAGTATTCCATTGCATGGTTAACTTTTTTGTAAATCTGTTCCGCTATTACATGTTTGCTGCCTGGGTTGTTCTTTGAGATCGTTTCTGTTGATTAGTGTTTACTACAATTGCTTACATGAATTGTTTAATGGCCACGTCAGCTTAATATCAGCACAGTGATTGTATGACAAATGTAAATGTTCACAATTTAGATTAAGAAAACTTACCTTCTGGTTGTTAACCTAGCCTAGGAAAGTTTTAAAGTGCCGCGTCGAGGTCAAACTATTTTATGAAACGAAATAAATCTATGGAAAAGCATGGAAAACAGTGAGATAAATGATGTGAAGTGACATCTTTTATTTCAGAGAACTTGAGAAGAAGAAGGTCATGCGAATTTTGTGGCGCGTTTTTCCATTATCTTTACTTAATGAATAACGTAACCAAGATTTTAGTTGAATTTACAGCTTCAAAAATTGTCATCTGCAAGGATGAGAGGAAATGCAGAAGATTATGACGCGAAAAAAAAAATTTCGTTATTAGGTACAGAAACGGCCCGATCAGGAGGAACCTGAAAACCCAGACTTGATTAGTTTTTGAGATCTTCTGCAAATATTTTCATGTGACAAGGAAAGCTACTCTGGTTTCAATGGAGAAGATCAGGTACTATCTCTTATCATCACTTTACTCCGGTTACCGAGAAGAAAATGAATGATCTCCTTGACTGATTTCAAAGTTCCTTCTTGCGAAGGAATAAAATATTATGCCCGTTTATTAATTCAGCTCATGAGCCCCAAAACCTCACAGCGAATTAAAAATTTCGGTCCTATTAGCTCTTAAGAAATGCCTACCCTTCGGGAAGTTCAAAGTTGCATCGGTTTCAGTCGAATTACATGCACATCTAGGATTTCGTACGGCTATTCAGCAAACTGTTTCACAACTTGGTCTGGCCTCTATCACGTGCCTCTCACGTGCCTCTTTGGTCACTCACCTTTTTTTTTTTTAAAGAATTAGCAAATGACAGTCTCTTGCCAGTTTATCAGCACAGTGATTGTATGACAAATGTAAATGTTCACAATTTAGATTAAGAAAACTTACCTTCTGGTTGTTAACCTAGCCTAGGAAAGTTTTAAAGTGCCGCGTCGAGGTCAAACTATTTTATGAAACGAAATAAATCTATGGAAAAGCATGGAAAACAGTGAGATAAATGATGTGAAGTGACATCTTTTATTTCAGAGAACTTGAGAAGAAGAAGGTCATGCGAATTTTGTGGCGCGTTTTTCCATTATCTTTACTTAATGAATAACGTAACCAAGATTTTAGTTGAATTTACAGCTTCAAAAATTGTCATCTGCAAGGATAAGAGGAAATGCAGAAGATTATGACGCGAAAAACAAATTTCGTTACTAGGTACAGAAACGGCCCGATCAGGAGGAACCTGAAAACCCAGACTTGATTAGTTTTTGAGATCTTCTGCAAACATTTTCATGTGACAAGGAAAGCTACTCTGGTTTCAAAGGAGCAGATCAGGTACTATCTCTTATCATCACTTTACTCCGGTTACCGAGAAGAAAATGAATGATCTCCTTGACTGATTTCAAAGTTCCTTCTTGCGAAGGAATAAAATATTATGCCCGTATATTAATTCAGCTCATGAGCCCCAAAACCTCACAGCGAATTAAAAATTTCGGTCCTATTAGCTCTTAAGAAATGCCTACCCTTCGGGAAGTTCAAAGTTGCATCGGTTTCAGTCGAATTACATGCACATCTAGGATTTCGTACGGCTATTCAGCAAACTGTTTCGCAACTTGGTCTGGCGTATATCACGTGCCTCTCACGTGCCTCTTTGGTCACTCACCTTTTTTTTTTTTTTAAGAATTAGCAAATGACAGTCTCTTGCCAGTTTAGAGCTGAACGTAAATAATAATAAGATATTTTAGGGCGGAAAATCGATGTTGCTCGTGTCAATGTTGCATATAAATCAACATCCATTGTCTTCTGTGTATCCAAGTTCCCATCCATAAGCTAACTTATAACGTTACAAGATATTTGTAGTGATACATTTTGCGTTGCAAGGATGTATCGATCTTTCAGTGCAGAACTATGTTAGCCTTGATCATCTGTAACGGAAATTTTACAAATTTCTTCAGTATCGAATTTTGATCCTGTGTTGAGCCAGGAAGCCTCGCCTCGTGCAGAGGGAGTGGAAGTCAAGCTTTAGGTGTCAAATTCCAATGCACAAGTCACCGTGGGAGTGATATCTATATCGCTAAACTTTACCTCCAAATTTATGGTGGCACGTGTTCATGTCGACTCCACCTGCTTCTTTCCCTGTAAATTTAGTATCAGTTTACTGATCCAAAAGTTCTGGAACGTAGCAACTGAAATTGTTCTCAGAGACGAGTGGTCTTGCCTCTTTATCATAATTCCATTGGTAAATAGAATTCATAGATGAGCCTCTGCTAATTAGGAATTGTAATTGAGAACCCAACCCGCTCGACCATTTCACCGCTGTCTCGCTGAGTGCGCAGCAGGAAACCTGAACATCCAGCTGATAGACTCGAAGGCCTATCTGTGGAGGCTGCAAAATGATTTTCGTGCAACTAGCTATTTTACATTTTTGAACTTATTTTTGAGGCCTTGTTTAGTATCAATTTCTGTGCATGCTTTTTTTGTGCTGCTTTGCATTTCATGAGATTTTCAAGTACACTTGGGCCCGTGATATTTAACGTGATTGACAGTTGTCGCGTCAGAATAATAGCAATGTCGCGAGGTAATTTGACAGCATTACATAACACTGATGTTACATAATGTTTTGATTATGGTCAACCACACAAAGCGGTTGTTCAAAAACATTCAGTAGTACTTTCCTATTATAATATTAAGTTGAAAGGCGACCACATGCGTGGCTCATTAGGTTCACTGAGGACCTTCGAGAAGACACACTCGAGAAAACGCCTTAATTTTCTTTCGAGCCATGACGCGTTGTGCTACCCTTGTACTAGTGCTAGCTGTAGTCGCTGTCATTTTGACGCCTTCAAACTCTTGGAGACGTCGTAGAAGGCGGAAGTTTATCTGTAAGCGTACGGACTGTAAGTTAAGCCAGTGGAGTGCTTGGGCCGCTTGCAGCCGTACTTGCAAAGGGGGCACAACTACGCGCATTCGCAAAATAGTCTATCATGAGTCTTGTGGAGGAAGTTGTCCTTCGCACCCGCTGAACGAAACGAGAAGCTGTAATATACAGCAGTGCTGTCCAGTCGACTGTGCTTACTCCTGGAGTACATGGAGTGCATGTACTGGATGCGGGATCTCAACCAAATCGCGGACCCCATTCATCAAAGTGCGCAATTCGTGTAATGGAAAAGCTTGTCCAGGAAAGGAAACACAGTCTTGTAAAACTGGAAAGTGAGTACTCACTTATGCTTATTTATACATTTTTCTTTGAATTAGCGGAATAGTTTGATAAGTTCGTTTGGAAAAGTCATTAATTTGATTGAAGATGATTTGCTGTACCAAACACCTGTTGATAGCGAGTGTCGATAAATACTTTCGGTAAAGTTCTTAAAAAACACTAAAACTGCCCCGAAAGGATACCTTCTTCCTAACTTCAATCCCATCACCGCGTTAATCTAAATCAGGCTTTGCTGTCTGGAATTGATCGAGTCGCCAACTTCTGGTGAGGTCCGGCGACTCGTCACTCATCATCGAGTGCATGGTCGAAAAGTGATTGTACTCCATTTACATCATTCGTAAAAAACTGCGAGGCGACGAAAAAACAAAAACAGCAACCACGACAAGAACAATTTAAATGTGCTTCACCACAAGCATTTGGCTGGAGTTTGATGACCAGCTTTTTAATCGGGCTCATATGGGAATCCCTCACAATTAATTACATTTACTTAACTCACAAACTTTTGAAAGAATCTAATCTTTCGGTTTAAATTCAGTCTATTTCAGTCACACTTACCGTTGGTCTCTGTTGATAGCTTTGATGTAAAGATGTCATCTGGATCATTTTTAATTTGTCCTCATATATGTGAAACTAAGATGTTCGAATAGCTAGTGCATGTTGTGGATGTAGAAGGAAAGAAACTGTCACGGTGGTTTGGGGGAAAAAAGGAGAAAGAGCAACAGCAACTTCTATAAAGCAATATTTGGAATTTTAGAAAATGTTTCCGGCTAAACAGCTTTCACGATTATTTGCACTGTTGTGGAATATTCCTGGTTCGTTTCTTGATCAAAACCGTTCCTAATATGATTTCAAGCCTTCATATAGTCTTCCCACTTTGCGCGCGAGTTTGTTGGTGTGATGTCTGTTCAGATTTTACCAACTTAATAAAAGTAGATGTAGATGTAAATGAGATGTTACTATTGAATATTTAGCACGCGCACATTCGAGAAACAATTGACAGCTTTGCACGTGGTCCGTATTATCATCTTTTTAAGCGGTATGTGTTTATTTTGTTGACAAAAATGCGGACTGAGACCAAAACTGTTCCTCCGACTTTATATGTTTTCAACGTTAGTAGGTTACATCATATTAACTTACCTCTGTAAATCATTCATTCCAGATAACAGAATCAAATAAACATGCTAACGATAGTATCTGAACTCGACCTTGGCCAAACATGAACGACTCCACAAGTCCACTTTCTCTAGGCATCGAAAACATTTCCATTCGTTCAGTGTTCTCAAAATTACCCTCGAAACAGCCAAATAATTTCTCTCAACAGCCAATAATGACACAAAATCCACCTTGCAACACACTTGCAACTGTTCAAACTTCTAACATCAAAAGACCCGATCCAAGAGTAACACACCACGATTTTTACCCTAAATTTGACTGCAACCCAACCACCAAAGGGAAAACTCGGCCATCTTTCGTAGAAAAATCGTTGTTCAATAAAAACACCTCTTAACATTGCGTATTGTTGGAAGCAAAAACTCTAGCACTTATTGTTTTGTTGTCTCTTTCTTTATTCTCTCTTACTAAGCAAGTTAGTACAACGGGGACTAGCTCTGATCTCTCTACGAAAGTGCGGGTCACCGCTTATAAAGGTGACGCTTACTCAGCTGTCAACACCTTGAACCTTCGTCATGCTTTTACACTTAACAAACGAATCACGCTAAGCTACGCAGACCGGAGTTCGCATGCCTTCGAACGTACCTTCGCAATGTTTACGCTTTACAAAGTGACTTTCTTCCTTAAATTTCTTAGTCTTACGGCAAAACAAAAACACTTACTAACAGAATTAAAATCAAAGTTGAGGTGATATCCAAAAAGAAAATAGTCCTCGAAAACTGTTACATAACAGAAGAATAAACAGAAAATTCGGAGAAGAAAGGACGTACCCAAGGTACTGCCCCTAAAAGAGCTACGTGCTATTCGTATAAATTACCTGATTATAAATTCAGTGTGGAAAAACTATTTCTGGATCAGGAATTCGACATGGATTTAGCCTAAAAACGAGAGTATTAAAGAGGTAAAAGTATAGGGGAGGATGATTTCCAGGAAATTCCTGTACGGGATCAATTTTTTATGAGGTAGAGTCATTCTCTTAGTTATTAATAATCTTTTAGCAACATAATGGAAATATACCGATATCTAACCGCAAACCGCAGTTTACGCAAAAACATGTCTCCATGTCAAATTCACGATTATAATAAGGAAAAGGTGACCAAACTCTACCTGTAAGATAAGACCGCCAAAAGGAATAAGAAATGATCAACTGGCTTACTACAATGTTTACTGAATGGCTTATGGTAGTATATTATTTCCATTCATTTCCCAACACCAACATAAGAAACCCTTACAACGTTTTCAGATTAGATATATTTCTATTTTTATCGTTTGACAATATCAATCAATCACGATATCACACGAGGCGACAAGGCTTCCTAGGAGCCACACAAAATCGTCCATAGTTAATTTTAATCAGACATTCATCTAGAGATAGCACCGAGCAAACCAATCCAGAAAAATGTAATCGGCACACTCAACAAATCATTAATCTTGCAACACAGCTTGCCGTTAAAGAACTGCTCAAATCAAAATGTTTGAAAAAAGTTGAAAAAGAAGGAAAGGTTGCAGAGTATAGAAAAGGTTAAGTCGAAATGGAAGTAACTTATTTGCGTTTTTTCCATGCGTTAATTTACAGTTGTTGGATAAAGCAAGTCCTTGCTTGCTTATTTCTTTTGAATTTCAAAATCTAACTTGGAATTGAAGCCAGTGCAACTAATATGAGACCTTTTAAAAGAATAAGAAATAAAGATATTCATTTGCAGCTGGAATGTTGAGCCAATTTTACTGGCGTGCCGTCTAAACTAGACTGTCTCAGTTCAGTCCCAGATTTTTTCACATCAATCCTGGTTCTGAGAAATGCCAACTTAGTTCAATTATGCATCTTTGTCGCATGCTGAATGTTTGGAAAGTTTGTTTATTAGTGAAGGCTGAAATTCCTTGCGTGAATTTTTTTAGTCGCTGCCTTCGTTTTGAATTAGCAAAACGATATCGTTCTACATCGATAAAGCCTTGCTGCTAAGGTTAAAAATAGTTTCTGTCTGGGTGGTGTTCTAGTCCTATCGGTTGTTCAAAATCAGTGCAACTAATAAGCCAACATTTGAGACAAAAGATCATCAGATGTTTTATTATAGCTTAACTGTCAATCCAATAAAGGGGTGTCATCTTAACCAGGCCGCCTCAATTTTCCAGATCTTTCCTCACCAACATTTTGTTCTGAAAATGCCGACTTGCTTTGCACGAGCTATATCACAGTTTCGAATGTGCAGGCCAGCGACTTTCCCATTTTCCATTTTTACCTTGGCCTTAAATTCTGTAATCTACACAGCATTGAAGACTATGGTTTTCTATTCATTTCACTCGTATGATTGATATTGGGTTAAGACGCCAGATTAGTTTTCTTATTGCGCTTATCAATAGTTCATTCTAGATGGGTTATTTTCGTAGATAGGCCCTCTACAGTTATTAAAGCGCCCCTTTTCCTGTCTCGGAAAAATGTTTGATTACAGCTTAACTGTCAATCCAATAAATGGTCCCATCTTAACCAGGCTGCCTCAATTTTCCAGATCTTTCCTCACCATTCTTTTGTTCTGAAAATGCCGACTTGCTTTGTACGAGCTATATCACAGTTTCGAATGTGCAGGCCAGCGACTTTCCCATTTTCCATTTTTACCTTGGCCTTAAATTCTGTAATCTACACAGCATTGAAGACTATGGTTTTCTATTCATTTCACTCGTATGATTGATATTGGGTTAAGACGCCAGATTAGTTTTCTTATTGCGCTTATCAATAGTTCATTCTAGATGGGTTATTTTCGTAGATAGGCCCTCTACAGTTATTAAAGCGCCCCTTTTCCTGTCTCGGAAAAATGTTTGATTACAGCTTAACTGTCAATCCAATAAATGGTCCCATCTTAACCAGGCTGCCTCAATTTTCCAGATCTTTCCTCACCATTCTTTTGTTCTGAAAATGTCGACTTGCTTTGTACGAGCTATATCACAGTTTCGAATGTGCAGGCCAGCGACTTTCCCATTTTCCATTTTTACCTTGGCCTTAAATTCTGTAATCTACACAGCATTGAAGACTATGGTTTTCTATTCATTTCACTCGTATGAATGACATTGGGTTAAGACGCCAGATTGGTTTTCCTACCGCGCTTGTCGATAACTCATTTTAGGTGGGTTATTTCCGTTGATAGGCCCTCTACAGTCATTAAAGCATCCCTTTTCCTGTCTCGGAAAAATGTTTGATTACAGCTTAACTGTCAATCCGATAAAGGGGTGTCATCTTACCCAGGCTGCCTCAATTTTCCAGATCTTTCCTCACCAATATTTTGTTCTGAAAATGCCGACTTGCTTTGTACGAGCTATATCAGAGTTTCGAATGTGCTGGCCAGCGACTTTCCCATTTTCCATTTTTACCTTGGCCTTAAATTCTGTAATCTACATAGCATTGAAGATTATGGTTTTCTATTCATTTCAATCGTATGACTGATATTGGGTTAAGACGCCAGATTGGTTTTCTTATCGCGCTTGTCGATAACTCATTTTAGGTGGGTTATTTCCGTAGATAGGCCCTCTACAGTTATTAAAGCACCCCTTTTCCTATCTCGGAACGGTAGACCAGCTAATTTGTGGCCACCGCTAGCAAGATGATATCATCAAAATTTACAACTTCCATAGGAATTTCACAATTCGATCAAGTTTTTTTGTTCAACTATTTTCTTGATCTCCCTTGTGATGGTCAAATTAGTCAATATAATTGTTTGTAAGGGTGCAAATAACCTGGCTTTGTAACAGTCCAACTCATCAAAGATTTCTCTGTGGACTGTAAGCACAGCTACACTTTATCAAAGGTCTTGGTTTCAATTCTTCTCGAAGACTCAGTTTTTTTCTCTTCACATAACGAATAAAATATTTCTTGAAACCTGAGAGAAATTTTATGTAAAAAAAGAATCTATACGGCCAATTTACAATTCTAAGCAGACATTGCCCGTTGACTCTCCGTCGTTTTAATCTCTTAGCACTCGGCCAAAGGTCTCCTATACGTAATATAATTATGAGGATTTTGTTTCTGGCTTCGAAATGGACAGCTGTTTTGTATTCTCTGCGCAATAAGAAATCAGTACTTCAGCACTCCTCCCTAATTTAAATCTCCCGTTGTTTCAACTCAGTTTGCTCCTTTTCATATCTTTATTTGTTCTACCACATTACAACAAGTCAGTACAACAATGGGCGTAAGGGCTTTGCCACACATGGTGAACTGTAAGTAGAAATTTGATGGCTACTACTTTTCGATAGGCCTCGGCAGATTGCAATTATGTGTTTTTTGATCTTGCAACCGTCGTTAAAAAAAAATAGGTTTTCCTGCCTTTTAGCACTTTCAGGATTTTACATTTTTTATCTACTCGCAGGAGATCTTGGGAGATAGAAATTCTTTCATCAAGGATTTTCTCGGTGAATAATTTACGATATTAATTATCCTCGGTTCAAGACATGTCACTGTATTAATTCTATTTTCGAGCTTCGATGTATGGAATTTGTAGAATTGCCGGTTTTCAGTGAGGTACTCATCATTTCGAGGTCCGCTAAAAACCGAAAAAAAAAAAGATTTACCTCGCTCCTGATAAATATCTCCACCGTGAGAATTGTTAAGTTGTAGCGCCAAACTAATAGCTGGGAGGAAAGGTTAAAGCCTGGCAAAAGGCCCAAATTATTTCTTTAGGGTTCGCTGTCTGCAGTTTCTTTAATTACAGTTAATCCGTGAAGTTTTTTTTAATGCTTTTCGTCTACAGTCATAAAATCTTATTAGCACTGGGCTAATATGATATTCTTTGATACATAATAGCATCAAAGAAGAAGGCTTTTGACGCGCAATAAACTGACTGTGCGATGTCTCGGAGGAGACGTACTCTTCGAAGTTTCTAGTTAAGTTGTGACGACTTTATAGTTGAAAAAGCGACTCTCGTTGACATAAGTTATTAGTATGAAAGCGTCTTATCGATATTCAAATCCCAGCGTGCAGATGAAGGTCGTTTTCAGATTAGCCAAGTTTAACATGAAAGAAATTAGGGTCGGCTATATTTCAGTGGTGGAGCTTACGAAGAATCGATTTCGAGGTCATTCATTTGAAGTTTTAAAAAGACAAACACTTATATGTCCTCGCGGTTCCCATACCCGATTTAAGAACGTAATGGTTAAAATTTAACCTTCTTCAGACCACAACTGCTCGAAAAACCATAGTATATAATTATATAGCTTACAGAGCGGAAAATGCCCCTTTCACCCTTTGAGTAAATGGATGTTTTCTGGTAATCCTTCAAAATTAGTTTAATGCACGGTGGCTTTTTCCATTCGCTATATTTTCCTTAGCACCACCTTTCATTGACGCTTGAAAAAGTAGACGAGAGGGTGATTGTTTTAGAAGTGTTTGAAAACGTTTTTACCAAATCTATGCCTTCGTTATATGCTGATCGGTTGGGTTGTAAGTAGAAATTATTTTTGTTAAAACTGTGCTGTTACTGTATGCTAAATGTCTGGTGGTATATCATTTCGGCATAGCATGGTGCATGCTGAAATTGGTTGCGTGAATTTTTTAATCTCCTTCTGTTGAGAATCAGCAAAACGGTACTTTACCTGCCTCAAGCTCAGGTATTTAGGGAATGAATGCCGCATATTGTTTGTTTACTTGCCGGGCGAAGGTCAAAGCTATGCGGCAGGTCTGAATAATAGCTTGGAAAAAATTAGAATACTTGATATCCAATGACATCTCGATAACTAGAAAGAAAAGTGTAAAAATGCAAAGTTAACAGAAAGAAAGCCCAAATGGAAGGGGACGTAATGGCGGGAGGCCATTTTTTTTTTCATCATTACTGGTTGGATAAAGCAAAAATTATTTTCCTTTGAAACCCTACGTAATAAAGCAGACGATATTGACATAGGAAGAAGTATTCACTTATAGCCAAAATCTTGGTCCAATCAGGGCGAGCCCGCTAAACCAAGTTTGCCCAGTTTTCGAGATCTTTCGTTATCAGTATTCTCATTCAGAACTTTTCTACGTGAACATATTAGGAAACGCACTCATCCACTTTCGAATATCTGGTTTTAACAACATATGATCCCTACATTTTAAGGTCACTTCAGGCCGCCTGGAACAATGAAAAATGTACTCCAACTTAGTGATCTAATATTTCCTGTGTTACCTCGTCTCAGAAGTTACCAGCCTGATCAGGGCGAACCTGACTTGATCAGTTTTTGAGATCCTCTTCAAATATTTTTAAGTGACAAGGAAAGCTACTCTGGTTTCTATGGAGCAGGTCAGGTACTATCTCCTATCATCACTTTACTCTAGTTACCGAGAAGAAAGATGAATGATCTCCTTGACTGATTTCAAAATTCCTTCTTGTGAGGAAGTAAAATATTATGCCCGTTTATTAATTAAGCTTATGAGCCCAAGGGACCTCATAGCGAATTAAAAATTCCAGTCTTATTAGCTCTGAAGAAATGTCTTCCCTTAGGGAAGTTCAAAGTTGAATCGGTTTCAGTCTAATCACGTTTACATCTAGGATTTCGTTCGGCTGTTCGGCATACTGTTTTGCAACTTGGTCTGGCCTCTATCACGCGCCACTCCAATGCCTTCGAAGAAGTAAATGAAGACATTGTTAGTGTGCTTTTACTGAAAAAAAAAATGTACGGATGGAAAATGAGCCGTTATTGCGTGCTGAATGTTTGATGGTTGGCATACTATTTTTAGGATCTTTTCTCAAACCGACCCATGGAGAGATTGCTTGCGTGATTCTTTTGGTCACTCACTTTTTTTTTATTTAAGAATTAGCAAATGACAGTCTCTTACCAATTTAGAGCTTAACTTAAATAATTGCCGTTTGGTTTTGTTCTTGTCCCATGTGATAGTTTGCAGGGCTAAGGCCAAACCTTTGCTTGGTTTTTCTTTTTGCGATAATTTTCCTTGCCAATCCACTTGGGGTAATAGATCATGACGCTTACAGCACACGGCCGGACAACGAAAAAAAACAACCTGTCTGCCATGGACCTCCAGTTGTTTTTCCCTGAAGTTAAAATGTTTAGATCAAATATGAACACAAAGATCTTTGTGATGTTAGTATGATCTCTGTACCTTGACCCAGCATACAGCAAGCGCGTTGGTTTACGCAAGCGTCAGGAACTTGACGTGGTATGTATCGAAAAAGACACCAAGAGTTATTAAGTAACTTGAGATGGTTGAACGCTACCAAAAGAGCAGCCCTTTATCCTGATCCATAGGAAACAAACACGCAAAAGACTACCGACCAAATTTTAAATTCCCATGATGTGAAATTCGAGTCTCGGAAGAAGGCAGTCCCGAGCATGAATTATGCGCATTCCACTTAATTTGTAAGTTTGGTATCCACCGCGTCTGCACTCATGTTATCTTTCAGAAACGATTCGGTTGAGGAAACTGTTAAGATTTAGTTCGTTTGGTTATTTATTTGTTTCTTTGTTTTTTGTATCGTATGGAGATAATTAGGGAGGAAAATCGATGCTCGTGAAGATTTGCATATAAATCAACATCCATTGTCTTCTTAAGCTAACTTATAACGTTACAAGATATTTGTAGTGATACATGTTGCGTTGCAAGGATGTATCGGTCTTGCAATGCAGAGTTATGTTAGCTTTGATCAAAATCTGTGACGGAAATTTTACAAATTTCTTAAATGTCGAATTTTGACCCTGTGTTGAGCCAGGGAGCTTCGGCTCGTGCAGAGAGAGTAAATTCCAGCTTTGGGTGTCAAATTCCAATGCACAAGTCATCGTGGGAGTGATATCTATATCGCTTTGGTGAAGGCTAAACTTTACCTCCGAATTTATGGTGGCACTTTTTCATGTCGACTCCATCTACTTCTTCCCCTGTAAATTTAGTATCAGTTCACTGATCCAAAAGTTCTGAAACGTAGCAACTGAAATTGCTCTCAGAGACGAGTGGTCTTGCCTCTTTATCATAATTCCATTAGCCAATAGAATTCATAGATGGGCTTATGCTAATTAGGAATTGTAATTGGGAACCCAACCCACTCAACCCTTTTGCCGTTGTGTCTGTTCCTCTTGGATACATTTTAGTCTAGCTGGGTACACCGCAGCAGGAAACCTGGACATCCAGCTGACAGACTCTAGGGCCTATCTGTGGAGCCTGCCAAATGATTTTCGTGCCTGGGCAAATAGTTATTTTACATTTTTCAACTTCTTTTCGTGGCTTTGTTTAGTATCAATTTCTATTTATGCTTTTTTTTTTGTGCTGCTTTGCATTTCATGCGATTTTCAAATGCACTGGGGTCTGTGATATTTAACGTAACTAACAGTTGTCGCGTGTCGGGTTAATAGCAATGTCACGAGGTAATTTGACAGCATTACATAACACTGATGTTACATAACGTTTTGATTATGGTCAACCACACAAAGCGGTTTTTCAAAAACATACAGTATTACTTTCCTATCAGAATATTTAGTTGAAAGGTGACTAGATGCGTGGCTCATTAGGTTCACTGGTGACCTTCGAGAAGACACACTCGAGAAAACGCCTTAATTTTCTTTCGAGCCATGACACGTTGTGCTACCCTCATACTAGCGTTAGCTGTAGTCGCTGTCATTTTGACGCCTTCAAACTCTTGGAGACGTCGTAGAAGACGGCGGTTTAGCTGTAAGCGTACGGACTGTAAGTTAAGCCAGTGGAGTGCTTGGGCCGCTTGCAGCCGTACTTGCAAAGGGGGCACAACAACGCGCACTCGCCAAATAGCCTATCGTGAGTCTTGTGGAGGACGTCAATGTCCTTCGCACCTGCTGAACGAAACGAGAAGCTGTAATATACAGCAGTGCTGTCCAGTCGACTGTGCTTACTCCTGGAGTGCATGGAGTGCATGTACTGGATGCGGGATCTCAACCAAATCTCGGACCCCAATCATCAAAGTACGCAATTGGTGTAATGGAAAAGTTTGTCCCGGGAAGGAAATACGGTCTTGTAAAATTGGAAAGTGAGTACTTACTGATGCTTATTTACGCTTCTGATTGCAATTTTCTTTAAATTTGCGGAATAAATTGATAATCTCATTAGGAAAGTCATCAATTTGATTAAAGATGATTGAAAATTTTATAACTGTAACGATACGAGGGTACGTTTTTTTTAAATAAGTACCCGCTTTCTCGGTTAACCCGTACTCGTAAAATTTGTGATAAAAAACAGTTTGGGATGAGCTGTTGCGAATTCTAGTAACCACATGATTCAACGTGTAGGTCATCATAGTGAATCCATCACACCTCCTACCCCAGCCGATTTATTTGCTTCCAATTTCTACCTTTGCATGACAAGAACTTTACTAAATAGTTACATTTTTCAATATCTGTCAAGAAATTTCTGCAAGCACTCGAGTTGCGCCTCATTAGTTATGATCGAAAGCAGAAAGAAGGAACGGTCTGGGAGGGGAGGTGGGCATATCGAAGGAGCGGAGTCGCATCGCCACAGGGAGTACAAAGCTGTGTATTTTGATACATTGAGATGGCACTCGTTGGGTTTGTTTTGACAAAAAACAATCTGTCAACAACAATCGTTAATTCAAGTGGGTAACGATATCTTCCCTAAGGGAAATATTTCATCTGTGCGGGATTCTTTGTCTTGAGGTCATCAGAGATATCATCATGAAGGTTTAGACGTTCAAATTATACTTTAATGTAATTTTCAATTGGTACATGATCACTTGTCTGCTTCCGCTGTTTTAAAATGTCAGCCAATGAATGCTCAGACAGATAGGAAAAATGTGATAATCAAATCCTTCTATGGCAAGAATGATTTCAACTTCTTTCTCCCAAAAGCGATTTACATTCGACTTCTCCTCACTAAGTCAATACCGTACCCTTCCAACAAGTAATGAGAATAGATAAATAGATCAGCAAGAAGGGTTTATCCAATTATTTTCACTAATTTCCTGAAAAATGTTCCGCCGCTTGAAAGTGAATTATTGTCAATCAGGACCCCATTCAAAAGTATGTGATGACACTCTCGCAGTCTGAAACATATCTCCTGCTATATAAGATGACAGAATCCAACAGTCCAAAACTGACATGGAAGAAATAACTGCTATCATCGCGCGACTGAAATTGAATTTGGGAAAAAGGGGCCGTGGAGTCATAACCCCATGCATTATTTCTTACAGAAAACTGAGTATTTTCTGTTAAGAGAGCAGTCAGAATTCAGCAGAAGCAAATCTGATGTTGACCACATCGTCTAGTTTTCATGGTAAATTCAGACAACCGAAATCATCAATTGAGACGTAATCCTACGCCACGCCTTCGAACGTGCTGATTATGTTTGTCCCTTTGTCCACGGTTATTTCGGGATCCAACGAGTGGTGTCTAGTTGGTAGTTCCTGTATCTTTCCTCTGATATTGTTACAATCTTCGACTGATAAGCCTGGGCAAGTCCACCTCATACGTCACTATATTTTAACCTCAAGGAAAGGTTGGAGATCGCGTGCGAGAGGATAAAGGATTTGTTCTTGCCTGCAGTTTTGGTGAGAACCATGACCTAAAATGGTCTCTTTCGATGTGCTGTATCATTTATATCGCACTATGAAAAAAAAAAAGGAGGAGAGCTTTTCGATGTGCTTCCCTCTGTTCACTCTTCCAGCTGGCGGTGATAATATCATAAGATATGTAAAGTTGATCGAGCACACTTTGAAATTAGAATTACTTCCGACGGGAATCGAACCTATGACCTTTGTACTTTAAATTCTTTAGCTCAAAGCGATTAAGCACGTCTTTAATCCATGTGAGAAATAATCATATTACATCGCATACTGCACCGTAATATCATCCCCTAAGATTAATGATATAGAGATGTTTGATAGGCTCGGTGATCCCGCGATTATAAAGCACAGGATGGTGTTCTTGTATTTATTGGAACACGTATTCAACTCATGTGAGAAAAAATCATATCGCACCGCATACTGCGCCGTAATATCATCTCCCAAGGTTAATGATATAGAGATGTTTGATAGGCTTGGTGATCCCGTGATTATAAAGCACAGGATGGTGTTCTTGTATTTATTGGAACACGTATTCAACTAATGTGAGAAATAACCATATCACACCGCATACTGCGCCGTAATATCATCTCCCGAGATTAAGGATAGAGAGATGTTTGATAGGCTTAGTGACCCTGTGATTATAAAGCACAGGATAGTGTTATTGTATATATTGGCACGCGTATTTCAGTGTGTAAAATCAATTTTTTTCCTTTGGTGACTTCTTTACAGGATTTAGTCGCCAAAGTGAAAAATTTAGTCGCATTGGCGCTTGTATTAGGCGCAATTTCACGCCCTGATAAATAATTAATAATTTAACTCGTGCGAGATAAACATATCACACTGCTTACAGGGGTGTAATATCATCTCCCAAGATTAAGGATAAAGAGATGTCTGATAAACTTAGTGTCGCCGTGATTACAGAGCACAGGATGGTGTTCTTGTATTTATTGGCAAACAAAACGAAAAACAAAAACAAACGATGATGATAAAATCGCCTCCTCACTTAATTTAAATCGAACTTGTGACCTTGAAAACAAAGCTTCGGAAGCTCCACCTCTAAGCCATAACAGGCTTCAATTCGTTTAGTGTTAAACTTGGCTAATAAAGCAAACGCCTTAATTTGCATAGTAGGATTAGAACATCATCGAGGCGATTTGATGCTTTCATGCATATAGCTTATGTCAACAAGAATCGCTACTTCAAACATACAGGATCCTTTATTCTTCTCGGGGAAACTTTTGATGTATATGGATTCTCTATTTGGGACATGTCAGATATGCCGCTGAGCTAATTCTGCGACGGTTTTTAAGGCCAAGAATTTAGTTCCTGCTACGCAATAAGCCTTCATCAATTTTAATTTTAGTGGGCAAACGTGCAAATGTCAAGTTCCACTTTTAACTGATAAACTTTGCTGACGCTTTTGCTAGATAAACATTTTTAACATTTTCGTAACTGCGCCAATGGATTCGCCTTACACAAAAAATACTCTCAGCCGAACTGACTAGGTTACTCGAAGTCGTTAGTGACCTATGTGCTCCACACTCTCGTCGAGACTACTACACAGCCCAACACCTACTTGTAACTTACTTGTAACTATTCGTTAGCCTCTGAACAGTTCGCTAGCCTCCGAGATTATCTCGACCTTTTTGAAGTGTTTTTCTGTGCTTTATATTGGAGAATACTTGAAAATTTTTTTGTGAAAAATTTTTAAATGCCATAAACAGCCAGATCTCTGAAAAAAAACCCTGTTGAGAACTCAACAGATATAGATATGGTTGAGTGCAGTTAAATTCTATGAATCTTTTTCCTTTTTCCTTTCCTTAATTTTTCTTTTTTCTTTTCTCCTTTCTCCTTTCATTCCTTTTTATTTTCCTATCAGGCAACCAAAAGAATTTTCTTTGAACCCAATTTTAGAAGTGAATTCCTATCTTGTGAAATAATCTGACTGTTTTTTTTGTCTGTGTCTTGAAAAGAAGCCATAGTAAATTAGGGTTTCCGTTTACCGTGTTTAAAGGCCATAATCATTGACGTTTGTATCCGTTTGCATTTTTTGGACTGGACCCAGCACAGGCTGCCCAAGCTAAACACATTATAAGGAATAATATGGAGAACCAAATACGGTCGATTTACAACGATAAATATTTCGTAATATGAACATTCCACACGTAAAATCAATGGAACTTACTCACATCTTGTGTGTCCGCTGTGGTTTCTGGCGATTTCTGCCATTTAAAGCTTGTTTTGCCATCACTGTTATTCCTGTTATAAGAGGTCTTATAACAGGATTAACAGTTGTTAATATCTATGAAATTTTAAAATCTTTGAGGAAGGAGAGCTTTCCGATTGTAACCCACTAACTTAAAAAAGGTCAAGCAACAGTCTGACTTATTTTGTCTGTGACGGCTTTTGGACAGCCAAAGCCTAAACGCATTGATTTACGAATAATGATACCCGGTTATTATAAATGAATGTCATAGTAGTTTCATTCATTTAAAATTTGAATTTATTTTATTTAATTAATTGAGATTACCGCCTTCTTTTTGTATCTTAACTGCCAGCAGGGACAGACTGTAACAGTCTGTAAATTCGAGATATCCACTAATTTTCTTGAAATCCTAAATAACCTTAGGTACTGTTACTGATGGTTTCTGCCGTTCTGTTATGCCACCGTTAGATAATCATAAACCAGATAGCTTGTCTTTTCATCGTTGATGGTCCCGACGGCACACCAACATTTGGGGCCTGTGTAAACTCCTAAACCCGTCGGCCAGGCAAGCACATAACAAATGGAATGGGGAGTAGGGTAGTAATCTTGTAGCCTCCCCTTCCCACCTTCTCTTCCTTTGTTTATTGACAAGAATTAATTTTTTCTGCTTAATTTCTCTCTTAGTTTTTTCACCCAGACACAGAGAAGTTTCGTTTACCATTGAATTGACTGATTTTGATTTTGACTTGTTGATTGGTTTTCGTTTCGTTATATTCTTCACAGAGATTCTTTCCTTGATTATTTTGTGTCCTTATATTCTTCACAAAGGACTCGGTCACTGGAATCTTTGGTCAGCTTAGTTCGTCTTTCGAATGGTTGAACATTTCATCAAAAGTTCTCTCTGTTTTTCTTGGACGCGCCCGGCTAACGAAGACTCGCTTCCACAAAGAGAAAACTTTCTGTCATCAAAACGTCCAAACTTTCAATCTAGAAACATATAACCATAATACGATGTCTTTATTCAGGTTACCATGGATATTATAGGCACACTTATCGGGGATAAAAAGTCCATAGCGCGTAGATTGTTACTGAACGTGATCCCTTTTTTCGAGCTCATACTAGCTCGCTGAAATATATATAAATCATTCCTTATACAATCTTTTTTGACCTTACTTCATTTTTTTTTTTTTAACTCTATGTCCGTGTTTCCCCGCGTGCATTTTTTCGGATTCTCTTCCTTATTTAGCTAACTGTTCGACCAACTAAATCAAGTCTAATACACGTCCTTAGGTTAGTTACTGGTGAAAATGTTTGGGTTAGAGGCCTGTCGATCTTGAGGAATTAAAGCTCCCGGTGAAATTACTAATCCGAATATTTGCATCAGGTTTATAGATTGGTCTTATGGAATTGTATCGGGGTGGATACCCTACAGATTCAAAGCCGGCCTTTCATTTGCCCAAACAAGATAACCTTAATGAAAATAAACGATTTCCTACGATGCAATAGTGTCGGGGCAGGCACCCTACAGGTCCATAGCCGGCTTTGTATTTGCCTAAACAAGTTCAGATGCATTTTATTATGTTTCCCAATACCCTGCTGTTTGACAATGGTTTATCACAGCTTTGTTGTAACAAATGTTTCGACTCACTATGGGGGTTTGGCTTTAGAACACTCGCTCAGGTAGGAGGGACCGCGACTCATTTTCTGGATTCTCTTCTTTATTCAGCTAACTGTTAAACTACCTTAATTAAGTCTAATACACGTAGTTTATCAGCGAACATGTTTGTATTTTAGGCTTGTCGATCTTGAGGAATTAATGCTCTCCACGAAATTACTAATCCAAGTTTTCGCACAAGGTTTGCAGAAGTGAATAACAAAGCTCTTTGTATTTTACGCCATAAAAAGCTGACTTATTGAACACAAAAGACACAAACAGGAACTATGTTGTTGGTCGACACCAAGGCCGCGAGACAAAACCAAACAAGAACACTATTCGCAAACCCAAACAGGAACTATGTTGTTCCTGTTGTTCTTCGCAAATAAACTTAAATATTTTTGTCAATTTGGTAGAGTTATACAGGTTTAAAGCTAGACAGCTGAGCATAACACACTCATCAGGAAACGTAACGTGGCGCTAGACTTACCTCCTGGTCAACTAACGTCACAGCACATGACCTGCAGCAGGCTTTCTTTACTCCCGGTAGTTCTTCGTGGGTTAGAACGCGCTGTTTGGATGAGTAGCTGCTTGATTTGATTCATTTTCATTGCGACCCAAAGTACTTTTCAGACCTTCTGGTGCGTTCTTTCACACCAGAAGGTTTGACGTTTCGGATTGTTAGGGGGCACGAACGAACCTACCTTGTTAACACTAGATTGTCACAATGTCAGCCTGTAAAACAACATGTGATTTGCTTTCTCGTTTTATGAAGTTTTAAACCATTACCTGAACTGCTCGTTAACGACTCGCCGCAGGCTAGGAGAGTGGTAAGAATTACATCACAACATCGTGTGAACCAGTAGGAATCGGAATTTTTTGGCATTTTTCCTGTGTTCAAGGGGTGAAGTGTTTTTAATTGCCAAAGTGTATTGTGCGCGTATAACCTTGTCTGCTTTGCTGATTTGCGTAACAGAATTAAGGATTCGGAGGGGCTTGAGAGTGATCCCGCGAAATTGCAATGGGTTATCTGTTTTCTTCCAGAGATACTTATTACAAACGTCATAGGAGATGAGCCATAGTAGATGTGGGTATTTTCTCAGTGCAATATTACTAGTGTAGGTATGGCTGCGAGAGGATTTCTTTTTACTAATTTCTCCAAAGGGAATAGACGATAAGGAGGAATTATATAAGCAACTTTTTATTTTCTCGAGTGTTTATGCTTAGGTTTTAGGCATTGAATGCAGTGAATTTTTACTGGACAATGTGTAGATATGGCTGAGAAAATAACGCATTGACAAATTTACATTTTTCGAAAAGACGACAAAAAGAAAACGTATTTTAAAGGATAAGTAAAACAACATATTTTTGTCTCGAATGTTTAGGTTTAGATTATGTCGTAAGTACTGCAAAACGTCTTTCCTATGGCTGTCGAGGTCTCTTTTACTTTAATTGTTCTGGTGATATTTCACTCTTGAACCGGCGTGACCTCTGTCAACAGCTTTTCCGAAGCTTGGATTCCAAGAGCGTATAATGTGTATAGCCTCATCTGCTTTGTTTGTTTTGCATATTCCAAGTTCAGGTGCCCAGATAAAAGCCAAGCAAAGAAGAAAAGTTTCCTAACCTTGAAACTCATGGCGTCCTATTAAAATAGCCAAAGTAAAAGAAAACATAATATCGGAGACGAATGAATCGTTTAGAGACTAGATTTCGCATGGTGCGCGTAAATCAGATGTAGTCAGCTACCATCATGGTTATTGGAATGCAATGGTAACAACTAAGGATGTACCAATTGTAATTGCAATCATTGCCCCTCCGTAAGATATTCAAACATATGTGAGTACTTACTCAGCTGACTGGTTTGGCTGAACGGCAAAATTCATTTGATCTCTGTGTTTTACAATTATTGTTTTTGCCACCCATATTAATTGCACCAGAAATACTTTTTAAAAATATTTAATAAGAGAACTTGAGTTTTCTTTCGGCAAACTTCAATAACAGATGTGGGTTTTGGATCGATGCAATATCACTAGAGTGTATATTGGCTGCGGGGGAAACATTTTTTAACAAATTCTATCAGAAATGCTGAAAAAGCTCTTTGTTATCGCTGTCGAAGTCTCTTGTGCTTCAAGTGTCTTAATGATCTTTCGCTCTTGAACTGGATTGTCTATTGTCAACAGCTTTTCTAAATCTTGGGTTCTTAAGCATGAGACCTCCGTTTGCTAGGGGCTACGATTGGTACCTGCCAGATTGATACTGTTGGTTGGACACACAATGCACAATGTTCGCCGTGTTAGCCTGTAGAATAATGTGGTTGATGTTTCTTACTTTCTCGAGTACTAGTATCGGGGTGGACAGGTTCACAGCCGGCTTTTCATTTGCCCAAACAAGTTCAAGTTGCATCTTGTTATATTTCCTATATATATATATATATACATATGGCTTATCACAGCTTGCCCAAACAATATAACATTAATGAAATTAAAGGTTTCCTGCATAGCAATAGTATCGGGGTAGACACCTTACAGGTTCACAGCCGGCTTTTTATTTGCCCAAACAAGTTCAAGTTGCATTTCCTATACCCTGCTGTTTGACAATGGTTTGTCACAGCTTCGTTGAAAAAAGTGTTACGACTAACTGTGGGGGTTTCGCTCTGGAACACTCGAGCAAGAGAAACCGAAACTCTTTCTGGATTCTCTTCTTTGTTCAGCTAACTGTTCAACTAAGTAAATCAAGTCAAATATACGTTCTTAAGTACTTTATTAGCGAACATGTTTAAATTATAGTCCTGTCCATCTTGGGGAATTGTTGCTTAATTAGATTTTGCTGATAAACAATTTTTTTTGATAAGCTTGTCACGAGTTTCAGTGTCTTTCACTCTCAAACTGGAGTGTCAACAGCCTTTTCAAGGTTGGCCTCTTAACCTCAAAATCTCGACCTTGTCAAGAATTAAAATTGAAAACCTTGAATTAAAACTTTGAAGTCGTCAGACGAGCGAGCGAAATACATTTATTGAATGCAATCAATTTGCACGCTTTACACGTTCTTCGTACATGATACATCATACATCGACTGAAAATCAAAATTGTATCCTGAGAAAGATACATTTATTCAATGCAATCAATTTCCAGGTTTGCACGTGATCAGAACATGGCTGAGGCCGGTGATGTGATTACGGCGTGATATTTTGAAGCTCCCCTCTCTGAACTTCTCGGCGTTCCAGACATAATTAATTTGTCACTAGCTCTCCACTCGTTCAGCATCCTATGGCTTTAAACAGGGGTTTTCTCCTCTTTCGAAAGACGAGATCGAACAAGCGTTGAAGAAATAAATAATCCGAAAACACGGTTGTTTAAAGCTTCATGTTCGTGTGTTCAGCCGGACCCTTTGTGTCACTTCGTGAAAAGAAAAGAAAGAAGGATATGAAAAGTGCTTCTTGTATGGATTGTGACGAAGTCACAATTTGGCCTTCCATAAGCCTTATCTTTTTTTCGATGTGAGCATCTTTGCACCCTACCCGACGGTCGATGCATGAATGAGGAGTTTTTAACTTAAGGGTCACTCCGCCCTCCCGCATGATAGTTAGACATGTGTGAGCACTGACCTTGCTTAGGGACTTGGTTAAATGGCAAAAATCATTACAACTGCTGTATTGTGGAAATTTGCCGTGACAATCCGTTGGTCACCTGCCTATGATTAATTTATTTTAACTTGGTGGTAGTTTCGTCAGCGTTGTATAAAAAAGTTTGAACAATGCTTATGAGGGAATTCAAACACATAATAGGCCATTATCAATCGCTTCAATAGTTTCTAGCGATCATATTCCAAACATTACGAAGCTTTGACTGACAGCTTAAGCTATCACAGAAAGAGTTTAGAGATTTTTAGTTAACCCGTTACTAAAATGGCTACATTTTAACCAGAAGTGTTTTAAAGCATAAACGTTTTGATAACCAACGCTTTTTGCGGTAAGGGGATGAGGTGGGTTACTGAACTTTAATAAGTAGCTGATGAAAATGACATTATTCAGTACCACAGTGTATTTCTCGGGCTGAGTCTCGTCTGTGTGTAAGAAACGAAGCTGTTGTAGTGTCTTCGCCGATTTCCTGCAGAAACGAGTTTGTAACCCTAAGAAGTTGAATTACCTCAAACCACGTCTTACCCAAAAGGTTAAGTACTGAAAAATCCAGAAGAAAAGAATCATCCTTTTTCCATCACAGCAACCGCGGCTATTCCATATGTTCAAAGTAGCTGAAAGACTGCTAATAGCTTTCAATGACTGATATATGTCATCGTTCAAGAGGTGATCTGATTCTTTTGCGGGCGGTGGAAGCGACCTTTTGCTTAACCATAAATAATATCCCGCGGGGGTATGACAACTAATTAAATTACACTATAATTTTCAATGAAAAGGTCGTATTGTGTATCAAGCCTATGCTCTGTTCCTGTGCGATCAATAGTGTGATGAACCTTCCCACGACCTTTGCACCCCTTGATTTTTTTTATTTAGTTATAAGGCCCGGGTCGCACTAGGGAAGTTTTGATCAATAATCCGTCAAAAAAGGATTAATATCTATCATCACAGCAAGTTTCCGTATGCGACCGGTGATTCAAAAATTTCTAAAATTTCGGAAAGTCCGCAGAAACTTCAGAGACACCGAAGTGTATGGGTAGGGCAGGCAGATTTTGAAAAAATCGAAAAAAACAAAAGACACCGCTTCCGGAGCTGTCAACGCTAATCATTTGACCCAGATATGACCTGCAGTTAAACTATTCAATCGGCGGGAATTTTAATATTCACCCGCCAACTTTTAGCATGGATGGGCGTTTTCCTTTTTATTATGAGCCGGGATCATTCCAAGCCAAAATTTTCGTCATTTCGACGATACATTGGCTGGACCGATCTTAGATCAAGCGGGACCCAGCGGAATTTTGCTTAATCGGTCCGATAGTCCAGTATGTGAGGTAAGAGAGAGCGATAGCCCGACCAGCTGAAGGTCAGCTGAAGGTTTTGGCACAAAAAGAAAAAAAAATACGACAAATGGCCGTAAGAAGAGCAAAGGGTTCAAGTAATGAATATTAATGGGGGAGGAATGGTCCATGTGTAAGGTGTAACACGAATTCTACGTAAATGCCGCCGTCTTAGAAAAGCGACTTCAGGATTTGCATGTATTCATTTACCCATCTCTGATACAGGATGAAAAGGCAAACATTTGCAGCTGTTGCATATCGATAATTTGTAGAAGTAGAAGGGAAAAAGCAAACCAAAATGCCCGATTTGGGTTCACGTTTATTACCGCACAATACGCGCCAGAAATTAAATCAGATCAACTGTGTTTATCTTGACATATTTGTGTACTTCGGTAGTGCGACTCAAAAATTGTCACATTTTTCGGCTCTTCCGGTTGCGGTTTCAACTTTTCGAAAATTTTTTGGCTGTCTAATTTTGGTTTGGGCAGTGGTGCGACCTGGGCCTTTGCTGAGTTCGTCAAGCACCACATGCTTGGTGCACATGTCAAGAGACCTGATCCTTATTTTGTTTTAAATTAAAAGCATTGTCTTATTGGATTAGCTTAATCAAATTATTGTATCCCTATTTATACCCTGTAGGAGACAATTATATTTCTAATGAAACATTAAAGTAGGCTATTATAAACTTGGTATATTGAAACAACACCAAAAGCCTACCTTACGGCTTAGATACCACAGAAAGTGTTATTAAAGGTGTATTTAATCCAAGATATCTTGTCTATCGAGCTTACGCTTTTCTTTGTTATTTGATAAATAATTTGATACTCCTTTCCGCGAATGAAAAAGAGAAATGTTAAAGTAGTTCGACTGTAAAGCAAGAAAACAAAGGCAAAGGATACCTCAAATTTTAACCAAGCTCTGTGCTCGGTAAAAATTGAGGCAAAGCGTTACTATTCGCTTGGATATATATCAGTGTGGCAGTTTTTCGAGAGATATTTGGTTTGCAGTGTTGATAGAGGTACACCTTAAGTATGTTATTAATGTTTCTGTGCGTCTGTGTTTGGACAAGATGTATGACAAATGGCCAATTTTATTTCTAAGTAGAATATAGTTTGGTGTGGTATTACAAGCCGATTCTAAAGTTACCATCTCTTACACAAGTACTGTGCAAGTAAGCCGATGACTGTAGTTGAGTGTTTGCTGTCACTGTACTCCTTCTCTCTCTTTTTTCCGACAATAGCTTAGAGGGCCTATCGGCAAGTGTAGCACTGTAAAGATATTAGAAAAAACAAAAAAAAAAATTTGGCGCGAAAGGTTTTGACAGGATACGTTTCGCATGCGCGTGCGGACCTTGTGCAGTGATTTCACGCGAAGAAGTAACCTTTCTCGGTGAAAGATTTTCGTTGAACGCAGTGTTCCTGGTTGCACCCAGTTAGATAATAATCTTGAATTTCAGGCTTTCTCTATCGCTGATCATCATTTTCCCGCGTCATTCTTTTCTTTATTTCAGTCTATAGATGGAACGAAATTCAAATAATTTCCTGCAACTAGAAAGAAATGTAAGTTTATAAAATGGTGGATTAGGTGTTTGGAAATTTGTTATTGAATTTTATGAAGTCAGGTTATGCTCAAATAACATTTAGAATACTCCAAGACCACATTTGGCAGGTTAGGAGTGGACCTAATAAATTTGAATTATCTTCTCCATTTTTTATTTGCAAACCAGCCATTCTTAAATTTGAGCTGAGGAGCTTCTTTCTTTTGAGAAGCTTGGTATGATTTTCCATGTCTGAGATTGTTGAGACGTTGAGGCGTTGAGGCAAAATATTCCTCAGGATCACGTTCTGTTTTACATTCCTGCATGTTTCTACTTAAAAGTCTTTTTAAAGGCTGAAACCCTTGTGCCACGGAGTACATGGTGCTATTGCCCCGTGGATCACTAATCTTGGCTTGTGAAGCTTGAAATCAATAAAACTCTCCCCGGTCAATTTAGTCTGATAAAATTTTGAATGCACTTCAGTAAACAATTCCTGGCTATCACGCTTGGTGCTATGATATGTTTTTAAATGCTGTGACTTGTTGCATGTGTTATATGGTTTTCTTTTTCGCGATATCAAATCAGATAGAATAAAACCCTTGAGCGTTGAACTTTAGTGTATGTTTACCTTGAATTCGCCATAAGTTCTACTTGCTGTACCAGCTATTTCAATCATTTCACTCAACTTTATTATGGTCAAGGACGTGCAGTCATTTTGGGGCATAGTTTACCCATGGCGGTGTCCATTTTTAGGGTAAAGTTCTTCGTGTCACATTGCAGTGTGAGGGTTGTCGACCTGACATACGACTGTATTTTTCGTGCGGACATTATAAACAACAAACATTGATGTTTTATTTAATTTCCACAAGACATTAATCATGGTCATCGATGGGTAGCTAATTATGGAGCACAAATTATCTACGGGGGGTATCCATTTTAAGGGTAACAGTGGTGAGGCTCGTCGACCTTTCTTTAGTATAACACTCTCAAGAGGAAATGCGTTATATAACGCTTTTTTACTCTATTTCTAAGGTAGCTGCCGGTCAATTTAGTCTTAGAAAATTTTGAATGCACTTCAGTAAACAATTCCTGGCTATCACGCTTGGTGCTATGATATGTTTTTATATGCTATGACTTGTTACATATGCAAGCTTACATTGTTCATGACTATTAGAGAATTTTTAATTTATGTTAAAACAGGTTTGATAGACCTTATCATGCGTGATATGGTTTTCTTTTTCGCGATATCAAATCAGATAGAATAAAACCCATGAGCGTTGAACTTTAGTGTATGTTTACCTTGAATTCGCCGTAGGTTCTATTTGCTGTACTATCTATTTCAATCATTTCACTCGACTTTATTATCCAATATGCAAGATTTTCCTGCAAACATAAGACGACAAAGACTGATATATGGTCAATGACGTGTGACCTTTTTTGGGGAAAATTTTCCCCCTGGCGGTTTCCATTTTTAGGGTAAAGTTCTTCGTGTCACATTGCAGTGTGAGGGTTGTCGACCTGACATACGACTGTATGGAGACACTCGTAATGGTATGCTTTTACGGCCTTCAATCATCGATGGGTTGTCGTTTATAGCACATAGGCTACTTATAAGAGGGTAACTTCGCGCCACGTTTCACTGCAAGGATCCTCGACGCGTCCCGAAACACTTGCAAATAGCAAATTGTTTTTCTAGAAATGACACGTTTTTCTACTCTATTTCTAACTCTAATTGTATTCGCTGTCGTTATTACGCCTTCAAATGCTTGGAGACGTCGAAGGAGGCGACGGTGGAGTTGTTTGCCTGTCCAGTGCAAAGTTGGCAATTGGGAAGCGTGGACCTCCTGTAGTAAATCTTGCAGTGGAGGCTCGACTACACGCACCCGGGAAATTACGCTCGTGCAGTCTTGTGGAGGCAACTGCCCACACCATCTAAAGGAAACTAAAATCTGTAACCCATTCTGTTGTCCTGTCGATTGTGTTTTCGTTTGGAATGCATGGAGTAGGTGTATTGGATGCGGAACGTTGACTCAATCTCGTTCCCCAAGCATTAGGCGGCGAAGTTCCTGTAGCGGACGAACTTGTCCTGCACAAGAAACTCGTTCTTGTAACACGGGGATGTAAGTACTCAATGATTTGCTTACATGTTTTCAATGTCATCTTATTTCTTAATTCTTCATGTTATGTAACCGAGTTTGACAACACTGAAGAGGGAATTTGAGCACAGACGATTTCATGCAACATCATAATAGGCCTTATCAAAAACCCCAAAATTTTCCAATGATTATATCTTATACATTAGTAAAAGACTATCATGGCAGTAGTTTAAACATTCATAGTTCAACCGTCACTTTGTAAATGGTTAAGATTCAGCAAAAGGTATTAACATACTATGTAACGGCCACCGCGCTCCCTTTTAAGAGATGGGGTGGGGTACTGAACCTACATAAGAATGTAAATAGTTAAATCAGTGTTACAGTCAATGGTATCAGTTATGAGTATCGTATGTGAACGAAACAAAGTTGTAACAATATCTTCGCCTATTTCATAAGAGCACAAATTCGTCGCCTTGTTGCTCCAAAATTGAATTACCAAAACCATGTCTTTGAATACTGCCCTGCAACCACGAGAGCTCCACGTGATCAACGTAACTGAAAGATAACGACCATGGAATATCATTTTTCAATCGATAGGTTACATCGGGTAGCTATTATTTGTCACAGTTCAAGAAGCCAACTTAATCCGGCTTTTGCGTGCAGCAACATTTAGCCTTTTGCTTGACCATAAGATTAAGGAGTTCGTCCATAATTGTTAGGGCTTTGTAACAAAATCTGCAACATTTTATTTATTTTTTGGAGGTTAACACCATTTAATTTCCTTATCAGTTTACCTTAACCAAGTTATCGTATATCTCCATTTATACCCTGCAGGGAAATGATAGTGTTTATTTTGCCATGTAACATTAAAGTAGGCTATTATCAACTGGGCATATATTGAAACAACAGTGAAAGCCTACTTAACGGCTTACATACCACAGTAGGTGATATAAAGGTGTATTAATCAAAGATATCTTGTGTATTAAACCTACGCTTTGCTTCGTTATGTGATAAATAATGTGATCATTATTTCAGCAGACGAAAAAGAAAAAAAATTTAAGTAAGACTGTAAAACAGAGGCAAAGGATTCCTTGAATTCTAACCAAAGGTCTGAACTCGGTACAAATATAAGATCTACACGCTATGAAACATTGAAAAAGGATATAATCAACTGAGTACACTGAATCAGTAGCAAAACAGTTATCTAGCAGCTTAGGTATCATAGGAGGTGATGTAATAATCCAATGTATCTTTTGAATCAAACCTGCGCCTTGCTGTGTCAGGTGATAAATAAGGCGATAATCCTTTCCAGAATAAAAAATTGAGAAGTTGAAGAAGTCAGACTGTTAAGCATGAGAACGAAGTCAAAGGGTGTCTCGGAATTTCACCGAAGTTTGAGCCTGGTACAAATTAAAACCAAGCAGTTATTATTCGCCCGGATATTTCATAGCAGGTTAACTCAAACAACAAACCAAGCCAATTTGTCACAGTATGGCGGTTTTTCAAGAGACCTATAGGTTGCAGTGTTGATAGAGGTATACATTAAGAATATTACTAATGGTTCTGTTCCTCAGTTTTGACAAGAAATATGCCAAAGCCAATTTATTTCTAAGTGCATCAGCATCTGTTGTCGCTGAACATGTTAATTCTGGGAGTTACAATCTTTTGTGCAGCTGCTTTACAAGTAGGCTGATGACTGCAGCTGGCTAGTTGCTGATCATGCTTTTTTTCTGTCTTCTGTTCAATCACAGTTGTGTCCGCTTACTTCTTGCAGTGCTTTGCCCGTGCGCATAGCTTGTCGGCGAGTTCACTGGTGTAAATATAGTAGAAAAAAAAAAACAATTCGACCGTAAAGGTCTTGCGGAAAAAATGCCTTTCGCACGCGCATGCTGACCCTGTGCGCAATTTAGGTCTCGCAACAATGTAACCTTTCTCGGTGTAGGGTTTTCATTGACGGAGTGTTCCCGGTTCGAGAAAAGGGAATGAGCATGCTTTCAGTTCTATTATAATCTTGAGTTTTTTGCTGTTTATTAACTTTATGTCACTGATAAGCCTTTTTTTTCTCGGTCGTTGATGTCTCCATTCCATTGTTTAGCCGAATATTCAACGAAATTCAAATAACTTCTTGCACCTTTGTACAAAGAAAAGTTCACGACAAGGATAATAAAGTGTTTGTTGATGATGTCAATAAATGTTATGAAGTCAGGTTATGTTCGAATAACATCCATAACACTTTTAAGACCTCATAGATGTATACAGAAAACCGCTTCGAAAATAAAAAAGCACCATACTGGAGATCTGAGATTTTGCGATGGAGTATGGGATTGTCTAAAGGTTTCTCGAAAGTATCACCAGGAGAACAAGAAACTACCTGCTGGTGAAAACGTTTTCTTGTGCATAATTGAATTGTTTGACGTCCGTCGAATTGAGGTCGTCTACCTTTACGAACAAGTTTATGTGCTATTCCAAGTCGCTTTGTTTTCTGAGCCTTCTTATCAGCGTCACTACCAGTAAAGACTGGTGAAGGAAACCTGTGGTAGAGGAAAGCGCCAAGGTGCGTCACTCCCGAACCTTTGAGATGAGTCACTAAGCATTTTCCGTTGGTAGGAGGCGGTGGCGTGAGGATATTCGATACCTTGAGGATGTGTTTTGTTATTCGTGGGGTGATTCTTCCAAAGGTCGCACTAAAACACGTCTTATTTTGCAACAATGGTGCAAACTTACTCTGTAAGTCTTGCTGTTCTTTTGATAGCCTTGATTTCAACGCCTTCATACTCTTGGAGACGTCGAAGAAGGCGAAGATGTTCTCCTACCCACTGCAGAGTTAGTAGTTGGACTTCATGGAGTTCTTGCACTCTGTCTTGTGGCGGTGGTTTTCGTTCTCGTAGGCGGAGTAAAACGCTCACTGAGTCCTGCGGAGGGAGATGTCCATATGACTTGACGCAAACGCAAAGATGCAATTCTCAGTGTTGTCCTATTAATTGTAAATATACGTGGAGCGCTTGGAGTAGTTGTAGTGGATGCGGAACCTCGACACAAACAAGAAATCCTATTATCATAAGACCCAGTTCTTGTAACGGGAGAGCTTGTCCTTCGACCGAAACACAGTCCTGCAACACAGGAATGTAAGTGCACTCAATCATTTTTTGATTAATGTTTATATGGGCTATTTACGGTAAAATCAGTATAATCATGATCACTGATCATGATTATTAGTAATTATTTTGAAGCAATTTGTGCCTTTTTTAAATCTTCGAAACATATACATCGAAATGCTTTAGAAGAAAAGACTAAAGATGCGAGATGTTGGAACTCGAGCCATGCCGGTTTGCCTATCTCGTGTCAGTGAAGAGACCTTCGAAAAAATTGCCTCACCTGATATCGGTGTATTTTGATTTCTACTGATTTTTGGCGAGCATGTCATGTCATATTTAATTTTTATTTTTTCATCGGCTGATAAGGCACATAGGTGGTCTAGCTGTTTTCCGATGTTTGATAAAATGCGGGGCAGTGATTTAAATTAAGACGCGGAAAATGTCATTCAGCGAAACACACCATAAGTCACATGGGTGGTCTAGCTAGACATCTTTTATTGCGTAAATATTTACCTCTGAAGTTAGATGCGTTAAAATGAGTTTTCAATGTAAATAGTCGCACTAATTTATAAAATTGCTAGATTTCCAATCTTTGACCGAATGAGTGAAACGGTGGTTCAAAGGGTTCCTGGCTTGAATACTTAATGTTTAAAAAGCCTCTTTAATTGTGTTACGGA
Source organism: Pocillopora verrucosa (assembly GCF_036669915.1). Lineage (NCBI taxonomy): Eukaryota > Metazoa > Cnidaria > Anthozoa > Scleractinia > Pocilloporidae > Pocillopora > Pocillopora verrucosa. Next base: position 5,432,838 of record NC_089315.1, on the reverse strand, counting down.
ACTGGCCTTTGCAAAGCATTTGGGATCTGGCCGGCGCCTCTCAGTTATAAAATGTTACCCTACGAAAAATGAAATGGTTAAGGTAATTTGCTGCACCTTCTCGCTTTCAATAGAGTGCGAGAGGAAATTCACAGAAATAGGCTTACTAACTGGCCCTCTTTCACAATACATCGAGTCCACTGGTGTGCATAAAGTCCTTCCAAAAAGTGATATTTCCTCTTGAGTGTATGCCTTTTACCGGTTACCTTCTAAATCCTGTCCAGAAGGCTTTTATGCCCCTTGCTTCATATGCCTTGAGGTTTCCCTCCTGTTACATTCTTGTAACTGGAGCCTATTGAACCTTGAAATTCTGCCAAGGTGCTAAAGATGGAGTGTAAAAGAGCACTCTTTGCTTTTACACCCAGTTCTCCCTATTTCCTCCGCCCTTAGAGTTTGCTTCAATTGCGAACGAGAACGGGGAACTTCTGTTGTCATTTTTTCAAGTTCTTTTTTATCCTTTCTGGATTTTCATGTTTCCGCAATCTGCACTGCTTCAAGATTTTTATTTCTTATTTTAAAGACTGTTGTCATCTTCATCATCAAATCTGCGGGTGTTTTCTTACTACGGAGGATACCCCTGTGCCTTGTCGAGCACAGAAGTGCTCAACTGATACCTGCTGCTTAGCGATGTTAAACAAAGCTTCTCTGTACATTTGTGATTATTGCAGAACGTGTTATTTTCTCCCTAATGCACACCATCCTGTTTACATTTGATCGCGGTTAGACAGAGAATCTTCCGCAAACTTAGATTAAATTGGAAGCCGTTTGAAGCAAGAAGTTTCGTCAATCTCTTATTGTTTCAATGTAAGATTTACTTATGCTGTTTGCGAAATGAAGACCAAAACTGCATCTCAAAGGCTTCATGTCATAGTTACTTTTTATGGTGATAAGCAATCCTTGATGTTTGTTTATCTTTCCATAATATTACCTCTTCAGTTTGTCTTTACCTCATATACTTTGGTCTTACTTGTGATACTTTGCCAAAAAAAATCCTCAAACTTTTAAAATCTGAACTCCGTCAGAGTTGAACAATTTTCATTCGTAATTGCAATCATACAAGGCTGAATATTTATTTTCCCATGATCAGGGAAATCATGAATCAAAACTTGTTTGGCATTTAAGCTCTTGATGTCAGGTCTATCAGGTGCATAATTCGAATTCCAAATTCTTCTCAGATTTGCTATGATTTATTCACTGTAAAAGTTTTTATTTCCTTGTTAGTTTAAGCGGATGGCGTAGTCTAGACAAAACTTTAATTTCCGATGACGCAAGTTGTTCCACTGGGTTCTCGCAATATTCATGTACAGCTTATTTCTATTGAAAATGAATACCTTAAGTATTGACGTAATCCAAAGCCTTGTCTACAATCTGGATTATGTAAATGGATATGTTTGAAAGATGCCTTGTGGGATGTACCGTACCGTTTAGAAACCTTACCAAACATGTCACCGACATCTGGTGCTCCATGAATTAATATGTCCAATTATCTGGTTATGAGAGCCAAATTTGTCACGGAGAGCTCCTTCGTTGTTACTAAGATTTCCCCAAATTCTGTTTGACACAAGGCCAAATAGAAACTGACTTCTCAGTGAGCATTTTTGCTTGTAAGCAAAGGATTATATAAAGCTTCTAGGTGCATTTGTGATAATCGTAGGACTATGAAACCCAATGGTGGCTGTCTCAATGGACTATGAAGTCTGAGAACGGACCAGCATACAGATAAGGCCAGGAAACGGCAACGGTCTTCGAGTTAAAGGTTGTCGCGTTGGCTCGGTTCGTTTTCTGTATTGTCCTATTTGTCACATTCATCATCTCTGCGATCAAGTCTGAAAGCTCCTAAAGAATTCACGTCAGTGTTTTGACAGTAATATTAGGACATTCAATATCATAATTAGTTACATTGCAACACCTGTAATCACACGAGCTTCGGGTTGCTCTGACACGCACCAAAAACGCATTTGCAAATACGAATTCATGGCTCGCGTTATTTATTTGCTCTTGGCGCTGGCCTTAGTTAGCATCATGTGGACGCCTTCAAACGCTTGGAGACGTCGTAGAAGAAGGCGACGTAGGTGTTCTGTAACCCACTGTAGGGTTAGTAGCTGGAGTTCATGGAGTTCATGTAGTCGATCTTGCGGTGGGGGAACTTCTTCCCGTTCGCGGAGGAAGACTGTCTCCGAGTCTTGTGGAGGAAGATGTCCCTACTCCCTGTCGAGCTCGAAAAGGTGTAACACAAACTGTTGCCCTGTAAATTGTGTGTATACCTGGAGTTCTTGGAGTAGTTGTGTTGGGTGCGGGATCTCAATGCAGACACGAACACCACGTATTACAAGATACAGTTCGTGCAATGGGAGATCTTGCCCAGCTAAGCAAACACAGTCTTGTGACACCGGAGTGTAAGTACAACTGAAGTAGAATATCTGATCTATATTTTCATCAGTTATTAGCGTGTAGGCCTTAGAGATTGCAGCATCCTAGAAATTTTGCTGTTGTTTTAAATCATGTCACTATCTTGTTAATTCTCAATGAAACTATCACGAGGATCATTCATCCAGGCGCAAATTAATCACCATTGTTATGCAGTATGTAGGAAAGTTGTCACATGAAGCTCAAGTATATTCTAGCTCTGTAGATCAATTATGGTTAAGCATTCGGTAGAGCTTTCAATCGCTAAATCTGATATAGCTTTTCTTCGAGTCCTCTCTAAGAACTCAGAATTTATTTGTCCGACGCTCATCACAAAAGGTAATATATTTCTTTCTAAATGTTTCTGTATTCTCTGCGATTCTATCACTTTATATTTCGAACTCAGGCAGCGGAAAGATTGTTATGAGTCGCACTTGACCTAAGGATTATGGCAAAGCTCACTCGATTCTTGGTTCATCTGAATTCTTATCGAGAGAACACCTGTCTATCAAGGCTTTATTTTTTGGACAATCATCCTTTCGCTGAAATTGTCGTCAAAGTCTAAAACAAGTGCGACGATATTGATCTAAGTAAGATAAACGTTTCTTATACGGCTTGATTTTCACCCACCAATTAATCAGGTCACGCGGGAGGCCAAGCATGTATGTGATAAATCGACTGACCCGATGTATATGCCAAGTTTCAGCAATTAGTACCCTCTGGGCTTAAGTGATAGTCTTTTATGAATTCCAGTTTCCAGTAGATCTTTGAAAGCGTAATATGAACGCGGTTTTTTTGTTTTTGTTTTTTTTGTTTATTTTGTTTTTTATTTTGTTTTTCTTTTAAATCGGTTTAATGTTGACTAGCTGTCTTAAGAGAACTTTCCGGAAATGTTATCGGGATAAAAGCTGCAGGATATTAAAGACGGCCTTTTATTAAATTTTATTTGTTAACGTCATCCGTTACCTGATAAATCGGCCAGTGTCGGAAAGTTCTCTTTTTGTGTGTGTGTGGGAAACATTTAAGTTGCGCCGGATTCGATTAATTTAACTTACTGTTATTATAAATCATCGATTGATTTAATTTTTTTGGAAGAGAAACACATCTGAATTCTCTACCCATGCTCGGAGATGGTTTGCTGTATTTTTTGCTTTGATCTGATGCACGATAACGGTACGATGTAGCCACAAACCTGTTCGATTAAGAGTTTAGTGTTAAAATTCGTAGACCTAGTTCAATCTTAGACATGATTATTCATTGCTCGACCTCAAACCTTGTCACGCTTACAAGCTGCGAGATAGTCTAGTCTTCGTCTTTCATAAAGTCATCATTCTGCAGGCAAAATTTTCCCTATTGTCTTCCTTTCTGTGATCCTGGTATGCGCTTATGCACGTCGGGCCTACTAAACAGGCGATTGGATCACGAGATAAATCGCAGGATAAATATTATGTTTTAAAGTAAATACAGCTCAACCCCCAAACTTACATGCGATATAATAACTCGTAAAAAAAATATGAAATTATTAAAAAATATTAACATTATTCATCGATTGATTTAATTTTTTTGGAAGAGAAACACATCTGAATTCTCTACCCATGCTCAGAGATGGTTTGCTGTATTTTTTGCTTTGATCTGATGCACGATAACGGTACGATGTAACCACAAACCTAATAATTTTACAAGATATTGGGGCAAATTCAAATACCTTAACCATACTAGTGTGGTGCATAGGCAAGTCAAGGATATATTCACATATCTTTCAGCAGAGACTGAGCAATAGGGCCTCGGCACGTACTGCTAATTCGGAAGCGATGTCTTTCAAAAAGGCTTAGGACAGTAATGAATCAGGTCTTAAAGTCGTCTGGTATTATACACTGAGGTCAAATTGAAGATCTCTTCGGATCGCGACATTTTCCTGCTTGTTAGAGGCATGAGGAGGTTTCTTTTGGTCATTTTTTTGCTCTTTGTGGTGTTTTGTTCTTTAATTGGTCCGTCTGGGTCATGGCGAAGAAGGAGAAGGAGAAGACGATGCTCGCGAAGGGATTGTATTCTGAACAGCTGGGCGGCAAGCGGGAGCTGTTCAAAGAGTTGTGGTAGCGGATATATGGTTCAACGGAGGTCTGTTTATAGATGGTCCAGTTGCGGCGGTACGCGTTGTCCTTCTTACTCCAGTTCTCAACGATATAGAACTGTTTCGTGCAATACGCAATGCTGTCCAGTTAACTGCCAGTGGACGTGGAACTCCTGGAGTCCATGTATCGGTTGCGGCGTATCACAACAAAGTAGAACGATGCGTATTATACGTTCCAACTCGTGTGGGGGTACTGCGTGTCCAAGTTCTAGACGTCAGACGCGAAATTGTAATACCGGAGTGTAAGTTTTTCATTACTTCTTTTAGCTTTAGAAGATCCCGCGTTGAGCCCTAGAAAGTCGATGCATGATTCTTGTTTATCCTTTCAGATGTCTGAGCAACATCTTGATACGTTGGCCTTAAATAAGGGACTGGAAATATCTTACTTGTCTCAATGAATATCCAACAAGTGGCTAATTGTTTGTTTTTTGTTTACTAGTTAATGTTAAAGTTCTGACTTTCTGACCGTTCTATTTTCGTTTTGCTTTGGTGCATTTTTACGCGTCAAAAAGTGAACAATATCCATAAAGCGTTTGTTTTTATGTGCTCAGGTGGTGCCATACAAAAGATAAGTTCATCATTTTCCTCGTCTGGCATATCTTCCTCATTCGCTTCTTTAACTGTGTTTCCGTTTCTTTCCCTACTTCACGGGGAACTATGAAGTCAGTTCAACTTAAGTTTCACATTTATGCAATGCTACTGCGACTTTTTTTTTTAGAGAGCTAAGTCCCAAATTATTTTCGGTTTTTAGAGCGGGGAAACGCTTTCATATCCCCTCTGACTTAAAGTGGGTAGTGATCAACACACTTTCGACAGTTGTTTCACCTTTTTCGTGATTCAATGGCAGAACGCGATATGTTCCTTCAGTACCCCTAGGAGAATTTGCTTAACAGTTGAAGCTTCTTAGGTTGGCGATCATTTTCTTCATTCTCATGATCTTAATTAATGATTCAGCAGTAGTACTGTAAGGAGAAATTAGATTATTGTCATCCTAAGAGTTTAAAGGGTTAAAGCAGATGCAATGGATTATGGATAATATTTTGTTGAGATGGGAGAGATTTTGTCAAGAGGAGCAGGGGCTCCATCTCCAATTCTATAATCTACTGCTTCTTTGCGTGATGTCTTCAACCTGCACGGGTCACTTCCTTTGTTTTCCATCAGTCTGTGACCCTAGGCTTTGCTTTTACTTGTCGTATCCTGTAACAGGCCGTTAAGAAGTTTCCAAAACAAAGGATGTCAAAAAGAAAAATAGTGTTGATTTGGCTTTCCCCTGAGCAGTAAATCTTGTTTCTTTACAAGATAAATTTAAAGTTCATTTACCCAAAGTATGATATTAACAAAACAAGGTAGCGTAGCGCTTGGAAGTAATAGGAATTATGATGTTTGTTTGTTTATTCAAGACTAATTATTCTACTATTACTCGCGCCAAGTTCAGCTACACGCAAAAGACGTTATTTTTACGTAAAAAGAAACTACCATTTTACTTAATGTCCTATCTTTCAAATGATAAGTTTGTAAAATTTCATCGTGAACCTGCCTTGAATAAAAATACATCAATTACACCGGTGGAGGAATATTTCAAGATCTGCTTAGACAAGTCTTTAAGAAAACATTCCATCTTGCAGCGGTCAAGAAAATACAGTTAATGGCTGAAAGGCTTGTCTGGAAGTTGCGGCATTCATAAAGGATTAGGAAACATAATACATTGGGTTTAAAATTGCTTTGCCCTTTCCTCTGAGGTTATATTAAAGATTCCTTTAGAGGGCAACACTTTGCCCATAAGAAGTATGAGGAGCTTCCTTTGCCTCGCTTTTCTCATCTTTGCTTCGTTGTGCGCCCTAATTGGTCTGTCCGAGTCGTGGATAAGAAGAAGGAGAGGTAGAAGGGGAGGAGGAAGGAGGCGGTGCACACGCCAAGATTGTGTTCTCAATAGTTGGGCCACTTTCGGTAGCTGCTCCAAGACATGTGGTGGTGGGTTTTTGGTTCAACAACGGTCTGTTCGAACTTGGGCAAGATGTCGTGGTACAAAGTGTCCTTATTATTACAGTTCTCAACGATATAGAACTGTTTCGTGTAACACACAATGTTGTCCTGTTAACTGCTGGTGGACATGGAACTCCTGGGGTCCATGTCAAGGTTGTGGCGTGTCACAGCAAACCAGGACGATGCGTATTATAACATCCAACTCGTGTGGCGGTACTGCGTGCCCAAATTCTAGAAGTCAGACGCGGAGTTGTAATACTGGAGTGTAAGTTATAAAATTTGTTTCCGATGTTTGGTTTCGTTTGCGATAAAGCTCATACCGATCGACCGTCGAAAAGCCTGATTCGTGAATTGTTCCTTTCCTTTAGTAGTTATTTATATACCTTCACCTGTCTAAACGACTTGTCAATAACTGTATCTATTTGCTCGAACCAACGAAAGACAAACAAAAGCAAAGGCAAAAAACAAGAGAAAGGCTAACGAACCTCAAAAAGGCCGGCAATAATCCAATACTAACATAAAAAAGCATTTAACTGCATTGCAAAGCTCAGCAATGGCCTTGCAATTATGTAATTTGTAAATTGAGAAGTGTGTTTTACGTTATCAAAGTTGTTCCGGAAAGGCGCAAAGAAGTTAACCCGGTTTTACTGCACTATATACAAATCAATATCATTATTTGGTTCAGTTGTGATACAGTTGTGATGAATGGCTGGTTCAAAATGAAAGTCTTGCTGAAATGTTTGTTTCCGTAACTCTGCTGCAGTGTCTTCGCAACATTACCGTTCGGGTGCGATTTATAAAGTGAAACTTGTATATCCTCGGGTACACGCGTTGGTCGAGCTCTATCGCGAGCTCTCTACTAACGCAGCTGTCCTACCACCAGGTTTAATATACTTTTAAGAATTGTTAGATTTTAGTGTTCGTTAAAAAATACAGCATTTAGTTACCAAAAGCAGTGAAAAGCAACGAATAGGAAAAAAGGAAAGAGAGCAGGAGGTGTTAAAAATAACTGCTACAGGTCAATTACATTTTCTCTTTCCTTTCAAGTGTGGCTGACCGTCTCTAGAATTTCAAAATGTGAAAAGATCGCTTAAAAGAGTGCATAACTAATCGATGAAAGGCCGCAGAGGACAATGTTGTCTACTATAGTTAGAGGGCTAAAGAGAAGGAGACTTAGCATTTGTGGTTGCAGGGTCTTTTTCGTGCCCTTTCCCTTCTGCTTGTTTTGTGGCTCATTTCCTTTTAGTTTTCTGTTCCGTTTTAGATATTGGAATACGCCACTGCCTGTCCTTTATTGGAAAGGACTCGAAGAATAGAATAGGACTCGAAAGAATCAGACTTGAAGAATAGATGATTTCCATTAATCATAAATGTTTGTGTGTTTCCAAGATGTTATGCCAAAATTTAAGTTTTATGTCAATACAGCGGGTACCGAGCGTGCTCTAAACAAAGAAATCTGAATATTACATTTATTTCTTTCGGCAATTAAAGGGATCTAATGTCGCAGCCAGAGGGCTCTTTATGGGATACCGTAGAATACAAAAGAATGCAAACAAAACATGATATGGTAAAATGCCGCATATAGCAGTATACGTTGTCTTATGAGTAGGGATGAGACTGAAAGTATTATCAGAGTGCATCACTTTACTCTCTTGATTGTTATCTGAAAAGTATGAGAAACTTCGTTCTGGCCGCTCTTGTTGTATCTCTGGTATTGTGCGCCCTTATTAGTTTTTCTGAGTCGTGGTTAACTCGCCGAAATCGGCGGGCAACCCGAAGAAGGCCATGTACTCAACGAGTAGATTGTGTTCTTGGAAACTGGAGGACATACAGAAGTTGTTCAAAGACCTGTGGTACAGGGTACTCAGTTCAGCAAAGGCCAGTCAAAGTTTGGCCGAAATGTGGTGGTAGAAGGTGTCCCTATTATTATAGTTCCCAACGATATAGGACTGTCTCCTGTTATACCCAATGTTGTCCTGTGAACTGTTGGTGGACATGGAACTCCTGGAGTCCATGCCAGGGTTGTGGCGTATCTCAACAAAACAGAACAATGCGTATTAGAAGGAAAAATACATGTGGTGGCAACGCGTGCCCGAGTTCTAAAAGTCAGTCGCGAAGCTGTAATACCGGAATGTGAGTTTGTTTTCAATTTTTATCTTTTATTTCAATTTTTGTAAAGATCCTCAGAAATCTCAGCACTTGTCTTTGTTCTCCAACTATTTTTTTTCCTTTTTTACCCGTTTCAAACTGCTTACTCCTTGCATTTGCCTACAGAAAAAGTCCCTATTGTCGAGGCGATGGAGCATTGATGGGTCTTTTTGCAAGGGAAAAGAGAGCATCTTGAATAGTCATTAGTTTCTCCTTTTATATTTTTTTTCATTTGTCCTTTTTACATTCTGTTCCTATTGGCCTCGAAATCCAACATAAAAGCTAAAACTTGCCTCGAGTCAGGCTTGCAACAGCGCATTGCTCGGAAGTTAGAGAATTTAGACTCTTATCTCTGAGTAAGTGTTCCTTTTATGTATGAGTGTTCGCTTCGAGTAGATGAATCGTCCGTGTTTGCTTGGGTAATGTATTATTTGTGTGACTAGCTTGACTCATGACAAATGCGCTTGAATTTGAAAAGAATCACAGTACAGACTTATAGACAGTTTTCCCAATATGGTCTTACGATTTGGCGAGATATTGCCTGAGAAGCACACATTACGCAACGCGTTTTAATGTAATTTGATTTTCTTGACAAAATGTCCATGTGAAGAAGTCGATATGAGATTGCGGCTGGGAACGTACTTGAATTTCCGGTGCTTATGAAGTTGTGACGCTAGCTATCATGCAACTAAAAGATCTTAAGGGAAAACCCGCCATTGTAAGAGTTTAAGTCAAAACATTAGAGTTTTAAGGCAACTGTAATCTGCGTACTGGCCGTTTTAATCTCACTGAACGCCCCAATTAACGCCAGTTACGTAGGCGAAAGCAACAATTATGCATCGTCATTAAGTGAGTGAAGCAATAACAAAACAGGCAAGTAACCTTTAGGAACAAGCTCCTGCTTGTCGTGTTATTTGAGAGCCAGTGTCACAGGTCAATCGACTCACACGAAATTAATCATATATACAAAGCATATGACATTCCTCATGCTGACAGCATTCAATTTATAATTGATAATTTCAAGTGTTCTCGTGCCACGAATCACTCTCAGTGACTAGAATTGACCTTATTGAGTATTAAAACACTTTTAGCGCCTTAACGGAAAGTTGATACAAGTTATTGCAGATATTCAGACTCAGCCATCATTTTGAGAGTATTGTATCACGTTGTTGACGACCGGACGTTTGCTTGATTTTCATCTCAAATTTGTCGCGCCGAACTGGTGCTTGTTTTGACATGTGTTACGTAAATAAACAAAGTGGCTTTCACACAAATCTTAATCACTAAATAACGTCGTCCTTGCTCTTTCTGCCTTTTTCAAAAAAACATGTCTATCTTGATGAAACAACGCTGCAGTAAAATAGATCAATTCTTGGTCAACAACACTCGGTATTCGTATTGTTGATCAGATAATGAATAGATAATTTTTTTTAAAAGAAAACGTTTATTTCGCCAATTTCTTTTACTTTTGTTTCTCGGCTGGAAGAAAAACTAGGTTGAAAATCTCAGACTATAACCTTTACCATTTGTACAGGATTCGGAAGAAAAGCATTATGTAATAATATTGTTCCTTATCGCTAGCAGATTAGCATGTTAGTTTGCGGTTCTAAAAAAGAAAACTTCTGACTCGATTTGATGTGAATAGCAGAGTCTGAATTGGATAGTAGTTGCGATAATAAACAAAGTTTAAAATGACAGGTAGCTAATCTTACGTTGTGTAGATGTGTTTTAGAAACCGGATTACCGGTAAGTTGTCAAATATAAATTTCAGGTAACACAAGCATTATTATTGTTTTAAGAAGAATATTAGCTGATACAACCGCCTTATTACACTTACGCCTTCAACCGCTTAAAAATGATTTTTTCACTGCACAATGATATACATGTAAGCACGTTGACACAAGTTCCAGCGGAAGTTTTTATAACCGGAGTTTTGACCTTTTTCCAGATCCTCATGACGTTAGATCTTAACACGTAAAATACACGCACGTTGCAAGAAGCTTAAATGATCCATCGTAGGTATATTTCTCGGGGTAAATTGTACATGGGTCTGTACATAAATCATGAAAGCTTTGCTTCTTTAATTTGCGACCGATTTTTGGATTGCTATATTAATGCTACGTGTCTTTTGGAGCCGTGTTTCCGGGTCTTTGCCTATACATACACACTGACACCGATCGTGTGCCCCGACTTTGTGAAAACCGTTCTTAAAATGTTTATAATGGTATATTTGTCTTTGTTATGAATGACATGACATAAATATTGCGTTACCGGAATGTTATTAAAAGCGCGCTGCTGATTTTATGCTCTGTTTCTTTTTGAACAAAGGCACAACTTTTAACACTCCTTAAGTTGACATATTACCGTTTTAATGAGACTCGATTTTAATTCGTGACCCTTAAAATTGAAGTTACTAGTTATATGAAATAAAAGACAGAAAGATACGAAAGCGAAAAATCAAGGAATTAAAGGTAAATTAAAGGTCAGGTATTTATAGCGAATGCAAACGACGATATATGTGAGTTTTACCTTTTTTGAGTTACAAACTAATGCTCCTCTGGAGCTTATTAGCTTTGCCGTGATTTTATTTTTTGAAAATGCATATTAATTTTAGAATTAGTATTGACCTTGTTAAGCATCAAAACACTTTTAGCGCCTAAACGGAAAGTTGACACCGTTATTGCCATCATTCTGAAAGTATTGTGTCAAGTGGCTGACGACGTTTGTTTGACTTTCATCTAAAACTTGTCGCGCGGCGCCGAACTAGTGGTTGTTTTGACATGTGTTACGTAAATATAACAAAGTAGCTTCTTAGAAAATCTTAATCAACAAATAACGTTTCTACCTTTTGGAAAAAACATGTCTATCTTATGACGAAACATCCCTGCGGTAGAACAGATCCGTTCTTGGTCAACAAAACACGCTATTTGTATTGTTTATTAGATACTTGAAGCGCTTTTTGACGCCCCTGGGTTAATTTGTGCTTAAAATCGTACTATAAAATCACCTGAAATTCTACGCCAACTTTAATTGTCATCAAACTTCTCGCTTCACATTGAAAGATCGTATTTCAAGCACTACTTCGCTATTCCGGTATTTAGCCCGCTTACTACGCGCTTAATTAAATCATCCGGCTATGAAGGTCGCAACGATTTTTGTAGCACTGGCTTGTGTGAGCTGCTTCCTCTCCACCGTGGAGTCTTGGCGTCGCAGACGGAGACGTCGATGCTATCGTAATTGCACGCCTGGTAACTGGGGAAGATGGAGCACCTGTACAAGATCATGCGGCAGGGGGACACAAGTTCGCACAAGGGGGATTTCTGTGGCGGCTGCTTGCGGTGGTTCATGCAACTACAAGCTGAGTGAGACCAGATACTGCAACACACAATGTTGTCGCGTCAATTGTGCTTGGAGCTGGAACTCGTGGAGTCCTTGTAATGGTTGCGGAATGTCGACGAAAACACGTACTATGAGTATAACTCGATATCCGAGCTGCAGGGGAACGTCTTGCCCCAGTCAGAGAAGTCAAACCATAAGTTGCAATACTGGAATGTGAGTTATTTTGAAAAAGTTACATTTGAAAACTTTTCAGTTTCGTAGGCGTGCATTTGGTATTGAAGTACACAGCTTGCTAGAAGTCCCCTGTTGTTTTGGGAAGATAAACCTCCTGTCTGTGTCGTCAATTCTTATGTTTCTTATTGTGGACAACAGTACGTGTTCTCTTTCTTTGACGTTTTTTGTTACCTTAAACAATTTCCAAATTCTGTTTCTCGAGTTTAAACCAAATGAATAGGTAAAATCTGCCTTGTACGATTACAGAGTGTATGATCCATTATTAATAATTAATTCTTAGTAGCGTTATAGTATATTTTTGTTGACGCATGGCGGAAAATGTAATTCTGCCTTTCAGTAAAACGAGAAATTTAACGAGGTTCGTGGCACACTAGCCATTAACACACAAATTTCTTGTTGCGTGAAAATTCGAGATTTGTTACTGATTCGAAAATTCGAGATTTGTTTGTCTTATTTGCCCTGACATGATCTTGCTGCCCTCTCTTAGTGCAGAAAAAAAAACAGACGGAACATGATGTAACCTTTGTGGTTATCTATTGCCGTGTCACGTCTGACTCTGTGCGTATGTTTTTTTTCTTGTTGTCCTTGCAAAACGCGATGAGATTATATATTAATTGAGACATGAGTTGGCGTTTAACATCTTTTTTTTTTTTTTTGCTGTAGATCTTCGAAAATCCCGATGGAAATGATTAAACTGAAGTTTTAATAAAAGAACTTAATTTAGATCTGTACGCTATTAGAGTTAGATATGCAGAGATTATTCGAATTATTCGAATATTCGCAGAGATTATTGACTAATTAACTTCTTTTGTTTGCGTTCTTTGGTATAAACTTATAATTTTTCTCTAACTTTGCCGCCTACCACACGCTCCTTTCTGAGTAAGGAGGGACAGTAACTAGTTTACATTCTTTGAGCCTCAAATCTTACTAGGAAGCTTAATAAAGCCCTTTCTGTTTACTTATGGTACCTGGCACTGGCGCGCACCAATTTCACTTGCATAATTCATCTGGTTATGTGTTGCGCAACGCAAATCGAGATCTTCTCGAAGCAGAAAGAATTGGCCTCGAGTTTTTCTCACGAGAGATCCGAACGTGGTACTTTTTCTTATAACCGTGACTCGGTGGATGATTCGTTACGTGATTTTCTGGAGAAAATGGCTTGCAAATTGATGGAGTCGGATATTTGTACATATTATTATTTATTATTTTAAGATTGAAACGAAGCCTTTCAAGACAAGTGAAAAACTTGTCAGGAGAAAAGGAAAAAACTATAAGCCTAGTATACTGAGAGCAAGATTTTGTGTCTTTCCGTGCTCAGAAGAGTATGAGAATGACTGAATATATAATCACATGTCTTTATGTGTTTACCGTTCAGTTTATTGCGGGTATCAAAACTCAGAATGGCATATTTTCGCAACCATTGCAAAATCTTCGGGCGAAAAAATTTCGCAAAAGTAATTCGAAGATTATTGCATTTGATTTATTTTAAACGGTTTCAAGAGTTATTTTTTTCCAGAAATAAATTATGTTAAAAAAGGATTAACTTTGTCCTCAACAAGACCGTTAATTCAAATTTTTATCCAAAACTTTTAAGAAGTAAAACTGTTGCTCAAGGTCTAAGCAGTAGGTGAGAATTTATCGGCGCAAATCTGCCTTGGCTCTAGTCAGGCTTAATTCATGAACGGGTTAATCTGAGCAACTAAGTTTCCAAACTGTTCCCCGTTACATCGAACCAATTTTATCGATGTATGGGGAACATCTGAGAATAAGTGAACAGAACAGACTAATCAGGAGACTAGGCGGATAGAAGCAAATTTAATTTAAGAAAATAAATATGAGCTCAACGTGATCTTTTGTTTCGACACAGATGCTGTCCAGTTAATTGCGTAACTGACAATTGGTCAAGTTGGTCAGGCTGCAGTGCTGCGTGTGAACAGAACGGCAAACGGGTTCGAACACGTTCAGTCATAACACAGTCTAGCTGCAATGGTACTCCTTGCGGAACCCTCCGAGAATCGAAGTCATGTAGAGGACCCTGTTGTCCAAGAGACTGTCAGGTAAGTGTCCAAGGTATTTTGTATAGATAACCGATCCGCTTATCGTAGGGTTAAGCACTTAGTCTAATGCTTAATGCAGTGCTAATTTCCTATATATTATTGAGAAAAAGCTCAAATATAAAGTTAACACAACGTTTAATGGGAACATTTTCATCCTTGTGCGCCTGCGGAACGTAAAAAGTCAAATAACTAATATACAAATTTGATCATAAAGCCTCTCTGATCTTCCAAAAATCGGTAAATGCTGAAATGATCTTTGAAAAAAGCCACTCAGAACCTCTTTTCGAGTGAGTTTTCTCAAATTTGTTGTTCAATTATGCTGGTAACGAAATTAGCAGCCAGCCGTACAAGATATTTACGTATAAAGTTTCTTTTCAGTTATTATTATAATGTTGCTGATACTTTCACGAAATTGTTTACGAAAAAGTCAACTACTTTGTCGAAATTGCTTATGAGCATGCTATCTGATTTTATGTCATCAGGTCACTAACTGGTCTAGTTGGGGGAAGTGTATAGCTCCGAAGGGAAGGTGTTCTGTCAACAGTGGAACAGAGACAAGATCTCGTAACGTCACTTCACACCCAAGCTGTGGTGGAAAACCCTGCCCATCCTTAAGCCAGTCAAAAAGATGCACACCTGTTCCCATTCCCTGCAAGGTAAGCGTTGATTTGTCGATGTATCCTTGTTTTTTTGTGTGTGTTATTTCTCCGTTCTTGTCTTCGTTTTGTTCTGTTTTGTTTTGTTGTTTTTTTTTTGTTTTACTCGAATCCTTTTCCGTCTTGGATTTAATATTTACTAAATAGGTTTACTTGTTTTACTATATCATCTTAGTGATATAAGACTCATTTTTTGTTATCATAAATTCTGTTTTTGATCAAAACTTCTTATTGCCACTTACTGCACCTTAAGATGAACTCATGGAGTTCATGGAGCCCTTGTACCCCACTGAATGGCAAATGTGGGCCAGGTACTCAGTACCAGACACGTAGTGTGGCGACTCAGCCTTATTGCAGCGCGGCGTGTCCGGCAAGCAGGCAAACACGTTCGTGCAAGCACAGTTGTTGTCCTGTTGATTGCGTGATGTCGACGTGGACTGCATGGAGTGCTTGTTCAACAACATGCGGCACAGGTAGGTGGCACACGTTCATATCACCGAACTTGAAACACTTGAAATGAAATAAACGATTTGATCTGAGGATGAAGTAAAGAAAATGCAAAGTAAAGAGCTATCTTCGCTGCAATTAAAGAAGAGAACCCTGAAAGAATTCAGGCTTCGACTGAGTATCATGTTGGGATCAGAGCAGTTTTAAGAAGATTTTCTTTCAAGTGGCTTCGTGGCTTAGTTGGAAGAAGCGTCTAGCGAGGATCTAGGAGGCACGTCTTTTAGTCCTGTCTACGCCTGAATTTTTTTGAGGTTTCTTTCTGCAATTGCTTTTACTGCAACTTACCTCTGCAGCTTTTTGCTTTTATTAGTTTAATTGATTTAATTAGAACTTGAAACGTTAGTTACCCAAGGGCGTCATCTCGAAGGGAATATTGCTCTTACTGTTAACTCATAACATCGTTGCTTCATTAAGAGGATAATTAACATTGGCGTAAAAAGGGTAAACGGTAAGTATTTTTCATTAGCTTATTATTATTATTATTTTTTAAGGTTCAAGGACTAGAACACGAAACATAAATACCCAGCCTTCTTGTGGTGGCAAATCTTGCCCAGCACAGAAAGAAACAAAATCTTGCTCTCAGTACAACAACCGTGACTGTGTAATGTCCCTTTGGACAGCCTGGTCACTCTGCAGCAATGGCTGTGGTAGCGGTACGTCCACTCGAACACGCACTATCAAAACGACAGCGTTATGCCGCGGAAAAGCATGCGGAGCAAGAACAGAAAGTAAGCGGTGCACTGACTTCCGAGACAACAGGGACTGTGTGGTAAGTAACCCTACCGTTGCCATGTTTTGTAAGAGTTGAATAGGAATTACTGCAGAATATGTCCATAACATTGACAATGCACTTAATCTGCAAGGTAGGAAGTATCTCATTGCTGAGTCTATGTTACTTGGTCAATAGAGGTAGAGAACTGTGATTTGGTATTATCAACTGAGTCGATAACGTAAATTGGCCACCGTTAAGTGTTTCAAAGCTGACGTTTGGAGCGTTAGCCCTTCGTCAGAGCGAATGACGAAGGGCTAACGCTCGAAACTTCAGCTTGGAAACTCTATACGGTGACCAATTACATCATCAACTCAGTTGATATTGCCGAATTACCCTGTTATTTCTCCCATCGACGCAGCACCACAGTCTCGTTAGAAACCCCCTTTATTCATCAGAGATAGGTAGTTCGCCGGGCCACGTCGATAAACATTTCTTCAGCTCTTTCTATTACCTCTCTCCCTTCACACCCTACAATGCTTGACAAATTAAAAAAACAATTAATTTCTGCAAACTTCACGCAGACTTCACGCAGAAATACTGTGTTTTCTTCAAGTTGCCAGATAGTGAGCTCGGCGTCCGCTTTACAGGCTGTATGCAGGACTGACTTATTCTCTACAAGAATATATCTTCCGCTAAATTTCTCACATTCTCTTCGTGGAGTTTGACATTACTCGTTCAGTAGTATTTTGCTGTTGTGTTTCAGGTGAACTCTTGGGGTTCGTGGGGAGCCTGTAGTGAAAAGTGTGCTGTTGGATCTAAACAAAGGACGAGGACTATAAAGATTACTAAAAGGTGTCAAGGTCGAGATTGCCCGGCTCTACAGGTACGTTTCTCGAGGAAAGAAAGACTGTCTCTCATCTTCCAGTGAGGGAAAGTATAATTGACTGATGTGAAATACTCTTGCAGAATGTTGACATCACATAAGGCCGAACAACGGCATTGCCTTTGCAGAAAAATGAATGCTTGCTTTTCGAACTAGTTATGCAGTTGTAAATACCTTTTTAGTGGGTTCACGCGATTAGCCTAACCCTGCGGATTTGCGGTCTTTCCTTAGATTTGTTTGGGTTTTTTTGTTTGTTTGTTTATATGATTGATTTTATTCTACTTTGCGAAAATAATGGACCCAAATCGTAGACGGGCCTTTTGCTGTTACTGTCGTTTCTCTCCGCTGCCAAGCTCAACCTCTTAAATATTCAGTAATCCATTCTTCATTGCCTGTCTTTCCCAAGGTTCGTTCAGACATCTAAATGGTCAGTAATTACTCATTAGCGATGTCGTCTCGCTTCGCTTTTTCACAGAATACTACTCAGTGTGGAACTCCAAACAATGGTTGCCTACACAAGTGCAGCAATGGTGTATGTTCATGCAACAATGGTTACTATCTGGCCACGGATAGGAAGAACTGTATCGCTAAAGATTGCAAGATGCCAAAACCGTCATACTGTGCCCCAGGTAAATTCATAGCATTAAGTCAAACCCCGTTCTACAAAACAAGGTCTTAGGTATAAGCGTGAACATAACGAAGGAATTGACTGCAAATCAACGAATTAGAACAGTGGGTTAAAATATTAAATAAAAGCTGAATCTTCTTCCACACTGGGACCCCCGTCTAGGACGAATTGAGACATAAATTCTCTTTTCAGTTTTTTTCTTTGTCAATATCAGTATAATATCAAGCAAACAATTGTTGGAAATAATCAAAAATATAAATGAGCGGATTATTAGTTGATAAAATACCAAATTCTCTGAACTTGCATCATAAGAAACCAAGTGTAGACAGTAAGAAGAATTACTAATTGAGATCTGGGAATGAAGTCAGTTTTCGAGCAAAGTGGCTCATCTAGCCAGAGCCTTATTCCGGTTTCTACAACATTAAGTGACTGGGCGTAGCTTTTCTTTCCCAGGATGGGATGCTTAGTTGATGCTTATACAGTGAACCGTAGGATTTCTCTGAGAGCAAGGGTGCTAACCTGCTCGATATTTATGAATCAGACATAGTTTGAAGCTACACTGGTTTGCAGATTTAATGAATGTAACCGAAGAAGTTACAATTCATAGACCCAACGTTTCGACACTCCTGTCTAGTGCCTTCATCAGGGGTGATCTAAACGCTGCAACAAGAGGTCCTTTTATATGATCACTAATTAGCGGCCTTTTTTCTGACGAGGTGTAAATAGGCGTCAGGAAGCAGACCGCCATCGTCACGATTTAAAGGAGCGTGGGCGGAGTTAATGTGCCAAGCCTCCAAACAAAGGCGCTGGTGGTAACGCCGATTAGTAGTGATAATTTTAGAATTATCCCACCCAATTCTATGGTTGGTTAGGCAAGTATGCTCCGATAAAGCTGAATTTTCCTTTTTGCAAAGAAAAACCGCTTTTTGGTGCTCTTTTAACCGTGTACCAAACTGGCGTTTGGTCTGTCCGATGTATTCGTTATATGTCCGATGTATTCGTTGTGCTGTCCGATGTATTCGTTGTGCTTCCATCGAGTTTGAGATTTCGGCCTCCTTTACGGAGTGCTAAAGGATACAAGCTCATGGTCCGTACTGGTTTTTCTTTTCTCAAGCTACGAATAGATGAATGTCACAGTTCCATACTGCGGTTACGTACGTTATTCTCTCGTTCACTCAGTGAACTCTCCGCTTTGATTAACAACTCCGAAACTTCCTGGGTCGAGGAGTTTTGCATTTCGAAAGAACTGCAGACGTTTACCAAACAGAGAGAGAAACATGACAGAAAACTCCGTCACTTGCTCAGTGAGAGGTCTCCTGTTAATTCAGGCTCATCTCTGAAAGATAAATGGGTCATGAACCTTTCCTCCAAGGAATTATCCGCGCTGGAACGGAGTGGTTTAGAGAAGGGTCTAAAGTTTGCTATTGCTCCTCGCAAAATACCGACCGCCGAAATTGTCGCCGCTGTTGAGGAGAGTATCTCTCAACTCGACGACGATCGTAGGCATTTGGTAAGAGCAGAAGTAAGTAGCGTACTCAGGCGTGCTAAACCTCCTCCCAAAAACATTCAAAAGGATGTTTTCAATGCGCTTATAACTCTCAAAAAGGATCCGGACAGTCTCGTATTATCTGCTGACAAGAGTAATTGTGTTGTGGTTATGGACAAACAGCAATATCACGACAAAGCTTTGTCTCTGCTCAATGACAAGAGTACGTATGCTGTCTTAAACTCTGATCCTACCAGTAAAACTCAAAGAAAGTTAAACAAAATGTTGCTTGATTTGAAAAAAGCTGGCAGAATTAGTGACTCTACGTACAAAATGTTATACAGTAGTGACGGCTTATTGCCACGTTTTTATGGCTTACCTAAAATTCATAAACCGGGAATTCCTTTGAGACCCATTGTCTCTTTTGTTAATTCTCCGACTTATGCAATTTCTGGTTATCTTGCGAGAATTTTGTCGCCTGTTGTTGGGAATACTGATTACACTGTCAAAAATTCCTGCGAATTTACGGATTTCATAAGAGATAAAACTCTTGACGCTTGTGAAGAATTAGTATCTTTCGACGTTGTTTCGCTCTTCACTAAAATCCCAGTTGATCTTGCCGTTAAGGTTTCGGAGGAAAGACTCAGAGAAGATGCTTCCCTAGGACAAAGAACTTCTTTGCCTGTGGAGGATATTATTCATCTGCTGTCTTTTTGCCTCAAAACCACGCAATTTACATATAACGGCACATACTATCAACAAGTTTTTGTTACAGCTATGGGTTCGCCTGTTTCTACTGTCATTGCTAACATGGTAATGGAAGACGTGGAACAAAGGGCCTTAGCCACTTCACCGGTTAAACCCTTTTTCTGGAAACTATATGTCGATGATGTTATTTCTGCGGTATCCGGAAATGAAGCGGAGCGCCTCTTATCGCATCTGAATTCAGTAGAGCCGTCGATCCAATTCACCCTTGAACGTGAAAAGGATAGACATTTGCCCTTTCTTGATTTAAATGTGTCTAGAGGGGTTCAGGGTAATTTAGAGACAAGTGTCTACCGTAAACCCACCCACACCGACAAATACCTCGCTTTCGATTCTCACCATCCTATTTGCCATAAAAAGTCTGTAGCCAAAACTTTACTTAGGAGGGCTGATTGTCTACCATCATCACTCGATTCGAAGGCTGAGGAGAGGAAATATGTTTCCAATGTCCTAAAGGCAAATGGCTATACAAAAACTTTTCTCCGTAACTGCCAAAAACCAGTTACAAATAGTAACGCTCTTGATGAAAGGGAACCAGCGACTGGTTTTGCTGTTATTCCTTACATACAGGGTGTTACTGAACCCATCAAGAGAATTTTGAATAGCCACAACGTTAAAGTTGCTCAAAAACCTTTTCA
This sequence comes from Pocillopora verrucosa, assembly GCF_036669915.1. Classification (NCBI taxonomy): domain Eukaryota; kingdom Metazoa; phylum Cnidaria; class Anthozoa; order Scleractinia; family Pocilloporidae; genus Pocillopora; species Pocillopora verrucosa. The sequence goes on along the minus strand of NC_089315.1, from coordinate 5,412,226 downwards.
GACTTTGGGGCATATTTTCGCCAAACCTAAGGATCCTGTCACGAAAGAACAACGAACCGACGCCATTTATTCTATTCCTTGCAATGACTGTGATAACGAATACATCGGACAGACCAAACGCCAGTTTGGTACACGGTTAAAAGAGCACCAAAAAGCGGTTTTTCTTTGCAAAAAGGAAAATTCAGCTTTATCGGAGCATACTTGCCTAACCAACCATAGAATTGGGTGGGATAATTCTAAAATTATCACTACTAATCGGCGTTACCACCAGCGCCTTTGTTTGGAGGCTTGGCACATTAACTCCGCCCACGCTCCTTTATATCGTGACGATGGCGGTCTGCTTCCTGACGCCTATTTACACCTCGTCAGAAAAAAGGCCGCTAATTAGTGATCATATAAAAGGACCTCTTGTTGCAGCGTTTAGATCACCCCTGATGAAGGCACTAGACAGGAGTGTCGAAACGTTGGGTCTATGAATTGTAACTTCTTCGGTTACATTCATTAAATCTGCAAACCAGTGTAGCTTCAAACTATGTCTGATTGTCCACCTGGTTGCCGTGTGAACTTTAATATATTTTATTTATGAATCAATTTAAACAATTAACCTTAGTTCTCCTTTCATGTTTTTTCGCAAAATAAGTATTGAGTATTCGAATTGACGCATTCGTTAACCCTTTACTCTCTATCATCAGTATGTATATTCTCCATAATGTTCTCTATACATTTCCTAAAGCGCTGACAAGGAGAATTTGTTTAAAAGTCAAGAGCTTTATAAGTTGGTGATCATTACCTAGATTCTTGTGACCTTAATATTTGATTCAGGTTTGATATTATAAGGAGAAATTAGAAGCTGGTCACTTTCACTCTATTTATGAAACAATTTAAGCAATTAACCTTAGTTCTCCTTTCATGTTTTTCCGCAAAACAAGTATTGAGTATTCGAATTGATGCATTCGTTAACCCTGTATACTCCATCTAAAATAGATGGAGTATACAAAGCGTTATTATAACATAGCTAGTAAATTTGTGAAATCAAATTCAATCGCGTGAGCATGCTTCATATTCCTATTGTGTTCGCTCATGACGTTAGCAAACAAATCCGTCGAGAAAGAAAAAATTTCCGGGTTGAAAATGTTATAAAACTCAAGAAGCTAGAGTTGATCTCGGCTACGCCTCGAGCAACTCTTACGCATATTTCCACTGTAGCAGCAGTGCATTTAATGCATTGATTTCCTCGAATGTTGATGAACTCGTACAACTTGAAACTTAGGGGAGAGTTAGTAGATGGATGCAGGGGTCAAAGCTGGAAAGTGACGCGCAAAAGTAATCTTTGAAGTCAATGCCAATTGTTGGAAATTCACAAGTCGCTCGCCACTGAGTGGAGTGATAGCGACTTGGGACAGACGGTAACTCGACCAATTGTTTCCAGGATACTCTTCTTCCACGGCATAATCCTCTTTCAAAGATTTTGTGCTAAACATGTCCGTAGCTCTATCACTTTGGCCTTTCTCGAGCGAGTAGCTTTGCACAAGGGTCCAAGCTGCTCCCGGCTCTGAACTAAAATCACAATAAACGTAAAGAATGTTTTTTGTCCGGTTTAGTATTTGGTACACTCCGTTTTTATGTTTCCCAGAAAGCATGACATCGTGACAGGATCGTATGGTCTTTTTACATCTGTAGCCAGTATAACCAGGCAGACACTCGCACTCGTATCTCCTGGCCGTGACGTCACATATCTCGTGACATGTTCCATTGTTTTCGCATGGAGCTGATTGACAGCATCTGTTGTTACATGATTCCTTTTTACGGTTCGTCTTCCCAGGCTGAAATCGTGATGTTGAACAGTTTTTAGTTTATCAGAAATTAGGGTTTTGGTTTTAAACAGAATACCCTTAAAGAAAAATCGTTGTAAGAAAATTTTAATGCTAATTGTTTTAGATGCAGGATAAATAAAAATATGACTTGCATGTCTGTAAGAATTTGCTAGCCAAACAGGTTTGATGTCGCGCTCGTATGCTTGAAAAACTGGAACGCTTACTTGTAAGGAGTTTCAACTAAACACACATAGATTGCGAGTGTCTTTACGTGTGGGGCCCATGACCAAAAGCTACATCTTTGGATTTGGAGAAAAGCCTAAAGTATTCACTTTTAAGATCAGAAATAAAGATGGTAATTGTTAATTTCAGAATATGACATTTACAAGTGCGTAAAAAATCGAAGTAACTAAGCATTGGGATGGTTTCAGTATCTTTGTTCCACCTCATCGCTTCAACTAGATTTAGTCTGTATGGTTATATCCTTAGATTGGTTTGTTCTTGGTTCTCAAGCTTCTCTTAACTCTCTCGGTCAAGCAAATAAAAAATATTGCTGCAATACAACGTTGCAGTCCACTGAGCGAGTTCTATTCCGCTTTTGTACCTTCACGGTTTTAGAATTATAGTGAAAACAAAGTTTACCTTCTTCAGGTAGCTCCGAATCATCTCGTAATACCACCAACCCCAAGTGATTTTGATGGATTCAGGATTTGTGTACGAAGCAGCCTCGTTGAGATGACAGTTTTCATTCTCATTATCTTGCTTGTAATTTGCAGATAAACACTGGCAGTTTTGAGCACATTTCAGAAAGCAGCTGTTGTGGTTGCTTGTCGAGTGTTTTGAAAGATAATGGCCATGTACGGCATAGTTTTCCCTCTTACGAAATTTATCTTTTGAACTTGGCATATTTATCTGATCACAGTCATCGTCGGTAGAACAATGTGCAGTGACAGACGGGATAATGAAGAAAATTATCAGGTGTATTTGTAATAAATCCTCAGTCTAGTATGTCGACTCCTAGCTATCGCTGAATGAGAGGATTGATTCATGTGCGTCCTTTTCACGGCTTTTTAAATTCGCTTCACGCAGTTGGTGGTTGTAAAGGATGAAAAAATATTGGTTACCATGGAGATTGTAGTCGAGGAGAGTTTGGGTTCGTGTCAAGTCTCCCAAGTTTGTCGTGCTGTTGATTCCATTTTTTTTAATTCAATTTTTTTTTGATAGGACCTCTGTCCTTCAACTAAAGCAGGGTTTTTTCTCGTACAATTTTTCTCGTGCAGGTTTATAGATAGGATAAGAAAGTGTTTTCTTGATGAAGTGCTGACGAAAAGAAGAGGCTCAAACTCTCGGTTAAATTAGAATATTTTAAGGGAAGGTTTCAGATATTCGAATTGTTTTCAAAGGTTTTAGAATTTTACGCAAAACAAAGGTGGCCCAAACTTGATTAGTAATTTAACAATGCCGCGTCAATAATCTTAGTAAAAAATCTCTGAGTTAAGTGTTGTCTTTAATCTTTTCACTTTCAAGGTCTGATTCGCAGTTCTCTCCTTCAGCTGCCCTGTATTTCTTTGTAAATTAGTTAAGCGAATTTGGTGTAACATCAAGATGACATTAAGCTCAAACGTTTGTCTGATCTCGTTTGTAAATGCAATGGTATTTTATGAAGAAATTGTGCTGGATGTTGCTCACTTCAAGGTTTTCCCTCATAGGTACAGCTCTCGGTAGCACTTGCAAGCATGCCCTTGTCACGTGCCCAGGAAACAAGACCACTTATCCTGTCACATGCTCGCTAGGATGTCCTAAAGATTATTCTATAAAAGGAGCCTCTAAAGTCACGTGTCAGACATCAGGGCAATGGTCAACATATGCTACGTCTTATTGCCGACGTAATAATGATCCGCCTTCTCAGGTCAGTGATGATGCTAAAATTGAAAAAAAGCGTGGTTTAGAATTAGTAAGAAGGGGGTGACAAGCTATTGACCAGCGGATCAGGTCAATAGGTTGGATGCTACCCTCTTAGTCTTAGTGATAGGTCATATACTAGGGACTTGGTGGCCTTATGCTTAGCAAGCTGAATTCCGGGTGGCGAGGTCAATTTTCGAGCCCTGGTCAAGGTCATGGCGTTGTGGTCTTAGGTAAGACACATCACTCTCGAAGTGCTTCTCTCTAACCGGTATTATATATTGGTACAGGTAAACTGTCATTGAAGCATGATAAAATACCTCAAGGAGTAGTAGCAACGCTGTTATGTGTTTAAAAGCTGTTTCATAGTGATGTTACAAAAAGGCAACAAAACCACCTCTAACGTATTTAACCCTCTACAGCCTGACATCACTATACATCGTCTCCATAACATTCTCCATACATTTGCTATGGTGCTGACAAAGAGAATTTGTTTAACAATCAAGAGCTTCTGTAGTTGATGATTGTTTCCTTTATTCTCAGGACCTCAATGTTTGCTTTAAGGGCCATGCTGATAGGGGAAAATATTTATTTATCACTCGTAGGGATTAAAGGGTTAATGGACTCGTGTGCCAAAACACCCGATTTAGCATAGCAACCATCAGTGGTCTCTCTCGGTTTGGTCACAGTTGCAAAGCATTTCGCAATACCAATAGAAAATAGTACTCTTGATCACAAATTGATACAAGTGACTCTTTTTGCCAAATCTCTAACTCCATTGTAAATTTGTGCAATGAGTAAGATACAGCAGATGCGGGATTTGAGACTTATAGGAGAAGGGAGGGGGACGAAAATGGTGCAAAGATCATTTTTGTCACGTGGCTAGATGGAGTTCGCCACATTTGTCAGCTATTCAAATCCACTTTTTCGTCCAGTTTGAATAATAGTAATGTCATTATGATGGGAAGTTTGTGCGGCTTTTCTAGATTGTTCTTTCGGGATCTGCAACCATACAAGAGAACAAACCACGTGGAACAAAACTTGGAACGTTTTCTTCTGTGGATTCTAACAATAAAGACCAGCATACCTACAGCATTGTTAGTGGAGGGAGAGGAAAATTTGAGCTGCGTGGAGCGGATCTTTACACATTGGTGGTGTTTGATTACGAATCGTTACCGAACCAGTAAGGGTGTATCTTAAATTAAGATAGGTGCAATTTGAGAGATTATTTTGCGAGAACTATGATGGACCCTACAGCTGTTTACGCTAACTTGATCTCGAGTCTGCCTTGCTGGGTGAGAAATAACGCGCAGGCAGATATGTTGAATGTCTCAGCGTTGGGGGCGTGATGTTTCCTGACTAATTTTAGGAAGAACGACAATATTTAAAGGCTCCGTTTTTTTCTTTATTCCTGCAGGTTCACTCTAACAATAAGAAGTACAGACAATGGAAGTCCACCGATGAAGCTCGATAAAATATTTAAAATAACTGTAGCTGATGTGAACGAGAAACCGACGGCCATTCAGGTAAAGACGGTCTACAAAAAATTATTAACCTTTTTACACCCTGACATCAGTATGCATATTCTCCACACTGTTCTTTATACATTTCCTATGATACTGACAAGGAGAATTTGTTTAACAATCAAGAGCGTCTTTAGTTGGTGACCATTTCCTTTATTCTCATGACCTCAAGGTTTGTTTTAGGGGTAAAACTAATAGGAGTAAATGTTAGTAATCACTCTTAGGGGTTAAAGGGTTAAGAAGGAATTTACATTTGGCATTGTTGGTTATATGCCTCTAAAATACATAGTTGGGTGTAGAATCACTTAGACAATCATGATGAGGTAAATGACAGGTTAAAACGACAGGCTGCATGCCCACCAAGGCGACAGTAGTGGTAACATTAAGTCTTTGCCGGTCTTCTAAGGCCTGGTTAGCCTAGTGTAGCCAAGTCGTAAAGGAGAGAATATTCCTCAAGGACAATTTAAAAGTATCTTAAAGTCTCATAATATGCGTCACCTATGATATGACAGTCGGTTTCTTTGTTGTTGTAACCTCTTCAATAAAGCAAAGCTTGGTGTACAACCGTTTGTATGAAAAAAAGGTTAAAGCTCCCCAATGATCACATGAGAGTAAAGGCGCCGAGATTTTCTTTAAAAAAGTTGCTGGAAGAAGTTTAAATACCGGCCGTTTTTCCCTTACATAAACTCTATTCAAGACACCACATTTCCAAGTCTCCTCTGAGGGCATTTCAGAATCATCACGTTTGAAGTAGAAAAATTATCATTTTATAAAAGCAATAACTTCGTCTGCTCTTTAGTTGTCAGGCAACACCGTGGATGAGAATAGTGACGTAGACACAATATTAGGCATGCTCAGTACCACTGACCTTGATAACGGGCAGACATACAGTTACAGTTTGTTGGACAGTGCTGGAGGAAGGTTTAAAATTCAAGGGAATTTCGTGAAGGTAAGCTACCTGTATCAATAGACTATTTTGGAAAATATTGGTGAATTTTTCTAGCTGCCCAATGTAACTGGTTCAGCTATCTACTGCTATTGCTCACTCTGCTTCAACTTCCGATGGTGGAAGGTTAGGGAATAAGTCATAACGAAACTTGAAGCCCCATTAGGGGTAAGGAGCATACGGGATATTTGGGAGAAAAAACGTGAGGAGAAAATATAACCGGAAACGGGATATTTAAAACACAGGTTCTAAAATATCGAAGCGGAATTATAGGCATACAAAACATTGGAGGTATGGGATATGGGATATTTGTGCCTAACTTTATTGGGTCTTTGAAACGTTTCCATAGAGTACAAATGGACCATTAAAAAACATGTGACCCAAAGAAATTAGTGGTTTAAGAGGACTTAGATCTAAACAAGACTTCAATAAAGAAGACTTACCAACGTCTTAGTAATAAAGGGTAACAGCGCTTATTGCTCATCTGATTCATTGCAGCAGTGGCTGCTTTACGCACTGGAACTGTTCTCAACTACATTTAATTCGTTTCACGATTGTTAACCTGCTGAGCGCATAGCTTTTGCCATCGTTCGAGAATAAATCTTTGAATGATCGATTACGTTATAGGTTGGAAAGTCCAACAAGAACTGCATGCTGAACGGAGGGTCCCAATGTTTCTTAAACTACGAGAGCGTATCCTCCTACTCCATAGTTGTCCGTAGTGTCGACAGTGGCTCTCCATCACTATCGATCAATGCTTCATTTAACATCAGCGTAAATGACGTCAACGACCAACCACGAGGTTTGCAGTTGTCCAATTACAAAGTCAGTGAAAATGCATCTATAAATACCATAGTGGGCAATCTTTCCGCCACCGATGAGGACGCAGGTCAAAAACTCAGTTTCTCCTTGGTTGATGACGACAATGGTAGATTTGGTTTGGACAACAACGGTGGTATCTACAAAGCCAAATCTACTGATTATGAGACAAGCAAAGTGCACTATATCGTGGTGAACGTCACTGACAATGGACAGCCACCGAAAGCGGTGAGTCAATTATGATTTGACAAAAGCCACATTCCGTGCATTATTTTTTTATCATCAAAACTGCGCAAAATTCTTGAACACGGTTGGCTATTGGCAACACCATTTATGCTTGCAATTTGACGGTATAACGGTATATCAACCACGACAATCTTATTTTTTTCTTTTTTCTTCTCAAGTTTGATAAATAAGTTTTATCTCATAAGCATTCTGTCTCTTAAATTTTGTCTTGGTACTGGTAAATTAGTTACGTGGCTTATAGCCGTCCAATTCTGTATGTAGTTATACTCGTTCTTAACAAAGAAGACTCCTGCTACGCGTTCGTTCCATTTTGTGGATCACTCGTATGATCACTGACACAATCATACTCTATACCATTATCAGTTATGATGTTACCTTCGAAATGTTTCTTGATTTGGTCAAGTGCAAATTTAATTTGACTTTAGCTGAATTGTAGAAACGAAAAAAATATTATAAAATAGGTGCAGGATCAGGGTCAGGAAGACGCAACAGACTCTCAAGATCTGATTTTTAAATTTCCCCTTTAGCTGTTAGACATTTACTTCTAAATAATTTCCATTTGGCACATCTATGGTGAAAGGTCACGTTCCACTACACTTTTATAACTTGAAATTTGTCCAATTTGAATCGACTCTCTTGATATGGCAAATGTTACATTTTTATTTGTGTTTCTTTCATCAATTACTACCTTTAAGTTAAGAAGTTATTTACTTGTTCAAAGCCTTTGTTCGAAACAACCCTTGCCAACAGTCAATAACTAAAAATGTAAGTAATTTTTTCCTCTCTCCTTCTTTTTTGCGCAGATGACCAGGAATTTTTCCATTATTGTGTTAGACGTCAACGAAGCCCCAGTCTCCATCGAGCTTACTCGAACCAGCGTATTGGAGAATACGAGGCTTGGTACGGTCGTGGGCTCTCTGTCAGCAAAAGATAATGACGCTGTGCAATTCCTGACTTTTAAGCTGGATGAAGATTCCGCTGGAAAATTTTCCCTTCAATCAAACGTGACTTGTCAAAATTCTTCCTTAGGTGGGACAGTATGTGCTACAAATTTATTGGTCAACGGTGATATAAACTATGAAGTTGCGTCGAGCTTGGACATCATCGTGCGCGTAACGGACGAAAAAGGGCTTTTTCACACCGAAATGTTTAATGTAACAGTGATTAACGAGAATGACCCACCCACGAATGTAACACTGGATGGCAGTGATTCAGCTTCTGTGGCGGAGAATAGCATAAACGTTCAAATTGACACTCTACTGACAGACGACGAGGATCAGGGGCAGAGATTTACGTATGTGTTATCAAGAAATCCTGGCGGGAACTTTGAAATTAGAGGTGATAAACTTTTTGCTTCTAGAAACGCTACGCTGGACTTCGAGTCATCTCCAAGCTACCAGATAAAAGTGATATCAACTGACAACGGAAGTCCACCAAAATCCATTGAGGCAACTTTAGTAGTAAACCTTCAAGATGTCAACGAAAAACCAACCGATATACAATTGTCCAACAACAGCGTCCAAGAAAATCGACTTGCTGGAGCGGTGATTGGTCAGTTGTCTGTCAGGGATCCTGACAGACAGCAAGGTCACGTGTGTAGCATCACTGATTCAGCCAATGGAAAGGTAGGAATAAACAATAACAAGATAACCGTCGGTAGTGCTGGCATCGATTACGAAGAAGCAAGCTCTTTCAACTTGACAGTTCTCTGTCGCGATCCAGGTGGCCTGACGGTGGAAAAGTCGTTTGTCATTCTTGTTCAAGACATTAATGAAGCGCCCACTAACATTGCACTGTCAAACGATAAAGTCCAGGAAAATAAAAAAGGTGGCATTACTGTGGCACAGCTCAATGTCACCGATCCAGACAACGTCAAGGCACAAGTGCAAAGTGTTTCTTTCTCAATTTTGTCCTCGAATCCTAACCTACCGTTTCAAATTCAAAACGACGCTCTTGTCACCACTCGAGGGCTCAACTTTGAAAACACTGCCCAGTGGACCTTCAGAATAAAAGCAACGGATGATGGAAGACCGGCCTTATCCCGAACACAAACCGTCACCATCCAGGTTATCGACGTAAATGATGCTCCCGATGGATTAACGGTGAGAAAATTTGTTTGCTTGCGAACGAGAAATTTTTCCCGCGCTATATTATAAATCACCTGTTACTTGCATTTTGGCAATATGCTAATCCATCACTCTTCAATTGTTCGCCCTCTGGAATCAGGACCGACAGATCCGATTAGTGTTCACTACAAAGTCATTATTCTTTGGACTTGGGTAACAAACTTCACCCACTGACACACAATGCCTCCTATTACAGCCGAGAAAAAGGGGAACTTTACGAATTTTTAGGGATACCTGACAGAAGAGTGGCAGGTATAAACGTCAATTTGTTTGAGAAATTTTTCTTTCCACAAGGTACACAAATAGCGATTCTGAAGGTGAGATAAATTATCTTATTTAGGGTAAGCCTTTTCTGCGTGCAAGAAACCATCAATCTTGTTAAAGGATTGTAAATGGACTGCAGTTAAAGATATTAGCCGTTTTCACAATATGTCTTCCTTTATCCTCATAGCTTTCTAGCTCCTCTGTAAACGAAAACAGCGACAGTGACACACTAGTGGGGACATTAACAGCCCTTGACCAAGACACGTCACAGAATCACACATTTCAGTTATTGGACAGTGCCTCGGGAAGATTTAATGTCGATGGTAACCAAATAAAGGTAAGCTTTGTCAACACTTTCTGAAATTGCTCAAAGCTAATTTTTTAAAATGTGTTTTTGTTTAAAATACAAGAATTGTGAAGAAACTTGAATTCTTGATAGCGAATGAAAGTTTTACTACTTTTTTAAATTTGGAAATTCTGGAGAATGTAAAATAAAAATTGTTTAATAACCTGGTGAACTGTTTGACAGAAAGCTGCATTTCATGTAGAGTGTTGTTAAAATGTTTAACAGAATCTCCAGAAAAGCTTCTGCCCCAACTTGTCTTTTTGCTATGATGTAGGTATGCACTGCAACAAAAACAGAATAAAATTTATTGGAATTATTCACATTAAAGATTTTCATGAACCCTGAACTTATGTTCGATTTTAAGGTGGCTGTTCGCAACACACAATGTCTGAACTACGGAGGTTCTTCTTGTCTTTTGAACTACGAGGTACAAAAACGTTACGTGATCAGAGTGAAAACAACAGACGATGGATCACCACCATTATCTTTTGAGAAGGACTTTGGTATCGATATTCGTGATGTCAATGACAAGCCACGTGACCTACAGCTGTCCAGTAATAAAGTAAAGGAGGACGCCAAGAAAAACACTTTGATTGGCCGGTGGGTTCACCTTTGTTTTGCGTTTCTTAACCCACTTTTTTTTTTCTTTTCTTCTTCGCTTCACTTTTTCTGGCATTTTTTCTGCTTGAATAGAAAAACAATTTTGCCTTATTTCCGCTACTTTGTTTTCAACTTCCGATAACTCGAACTCCCAATAAATCGAACCTTTTTCGATTTTTCTTAGTGGTTCGAGTCGTCGGGACTCGACTATAATTCTAACCGAATTGTCTTTTGTATTAGGAAAATAGGAAAAATCTTTAAATCCTATTTTCTCTTGATTGCACAAACGGCTTGAAGTATCAAAAAAAGAAAAAAGTTCAGCTTAGCGAATACCGTTTTTCACACATCTCATGCTTATCCTCTCTGAAAGCTAATTGTTTTTTTGCTTCATATCATATCGACAGTTTTTCATCGCGCGACGAAGATGCAAATCAAACGCTGACTTATTCACTCAAGAATGATGATAGTGGTCGCTTCAAGGTTGACTCCCTGGGAAACCTATACAAAGCAAACGACACTGATTATGAGACTCAGACTAAACACACCATAACTGCAGTTGTAACAGACAGCGGAAATCCGTCCTTGAAGGTAATTTACTTGATTTGTAGGACTCAAGTGATTATAGTGCACAAGTCCCCGATTTTCGGGATTTAAAACCTACTAACATTGCCTAATTTCAATTGCCAAAGAAAGTGGCTTGACCCTTAAAATACGTCAGACAACTTGTATAATTTTAACTAAAGTGGGTAAGAACTTGGCTACAGCAGATGCTGCATTGGCTAGTAACGATGAAGGTTTCAGTGACAACACAATAAAAAAGAATGAATGGTTCATTTTGACCATACTTTGAAAGAATATCCTGTCTTTGCTTTTAGACTTCGAATAGACTCAGAATAATTGTTCTCAGAAAAGCGCCTTACAAGAGGGCAATATTCTCCTAACACTTTAATATTTGAATGTTTTTTTTGTCTTATTTTGACTTTTCATCCTCTTCGTTTCAGATGGAAAAATTGTTCACAATTGAAGTTTTGAATGTCAACGAAGCTCCGGTAAACATAAACATAACTTCTCAAGGAGGCCAGCTGTATTTCCCAGATGGGCATCCGCAGGTTCGCGAAAACTCCCCCTTGGGAACAGTTATTGGAATGCTAGAGGCTTTAGATCACGATGCAAACCAAACTCTGTCCTTTAAGCTCGATGATGATGCCGGCGGAAAGTTTACATTAGGGCCTTCGGCGAATTGCCAGACGATTACCAATATCTCAGGGGTAAACACAAAGTGCACCATTGGTCTTCGAGTTAATGGAGATCTTGACTTTGAACTGTCCAATGAGTATCACGTGACAGTGCGCGTTACAGATGCTAAAGGACTTTTTACAGCTGAGCAGCTTAGAATTAGCATCGTGGATGAAAACGATGCACCTGAAAATATCACTTTGGGTGGAAGCTACTCGGTCAGAGTGTACGAGAACGCGAATGGGTCACTCGTCGGGCAACTGGTGACTAGTGACGAGGACGTTGCGCAGGCGCATACGTATAAACTGTTAGACGACGCCGCTGGTCGATTTGTTATTCTAAACGACAAGCTTTATGTCTCATTGGCGGCCAAATTGGATTTCGAAGGTCAAAATAATTTCACGGTGAAAGTAAGAAGTACAGACAGTGGATCGCCGTCTCTAAGTGTGGAACAGGTTTTCGAAATAAGCATCCTGGATGTGAACGAGGCCCCTGTCAATATTTCTCTCGCGCCTGCCAATGTCACAGAGAACAGTCAACCTGGCACACGGATTGGTCAATTAACTGTCAGTGACCCTGATAACTATGGGCCACGTGGTACATTGCAGACACACAGTTGCCAAGTAACCGGTAGCAATATTGGCAAATTTACCATCCAGTCAAACGTTCTCGCCCTAGGAGGTGCTAGTCTAGACTACGAACTAACACCGGTGACGCGTGTCCAGGTGAAGTGCACAGATAACGGCTCCCCACCCTTGTCCCTTGTGAGGGATTTGTCCATTAATGTGAATGACGTCAATGAGGCACCCACAAGCATTTCCCTGTCGAGCGATGCCATAGATGAAAATCAACCACCATTTTTGATAGGTTTGTAAATCGTTAATCTGATTTTAAATTATTTTGTCATGTTATAAAATTAGGGTTTCACTGAAATGCTTTAGGGTAGTTCTTAAAATAAATCAATTTAACCACTTTTTCGCTCTCGGTTTACCAACTCAACGCATGGAGCAAGCTATTTTGCCGTTGACTGAAAACATCGAAAACGTGTATTACTGATTATATCTGCTCTGGCACCTCGAAGTTGGCTTCTGGCATTCTCGGTAGTCAACAATATAAATTGATAATTTCTCTCTCGTTTCTGTCCTAACTTGGCTAATAATCGCATGGAAAACAATACTTTCATCGTGTTGTCTTTCTCGTTATTTTTAAGGATTTTTCTCAACTGCTGACCCGGATAATGCCAATCAACCAACAAACCGGCAAACGTTTACCTACAAGCTCATGGGCGATACCGCTGGACTTCCATTCGTCATTGACGGCGATGCATTGAATTCTACGCGAAGTCTGGACTATGAGGCTCAGCGCTCTTGGAACATCACAGTCCAGTCCGTCGATAGTGGGAACCCACAGCTAAGCGTCGTAACAGACTTTCTCATCTCTGTTATTGGTAAGTAAAATTTACCACCCGCACTCGGGTTGAAAATAAAACTGATAAACCCTTTCCCGGCCATTCAATGTCGCGCCTGTCCTTGGCGAGTAGAATGAAGTTTAGTAATTTCGATTGGTGATAATACCCTAACCCTGACCCTATACATTTGGCACAAACATGGGACTAAGAAAATTTTCAAAACCCTCCTTCATTCCAATGTCTCTTTTGGATGCAAGCTACATCGTTGGCACGTTAGGCTTTATATTAGGTTCACAAAAGACAAATGCCACTCAGCATAGTTGAAATTTCCTTTTTTGACATTACCACGATTGTGGGACCAAATCACAGTTTTTCAACGGCTTTTTTTTTAATCTCGCAAAATCTCGCGAAATCTCGCGCATTCCGTAAACTCGTTACCGTTAACGAGTTAATATTCTTCAAAGCATATCGAATTTATAAACACTATGACAAATATTTGAGGTTGAAAAGGGATAGAAGAACAACATTCTAATCAGTTTTGGTTCTTTTTCCACGCTCTCCTGCAGATGTCAACGAAAGGCCATTTAATATCACTTTGTCAAATACTGTCGTCGATGAAAATTGCCCGCAGGATACAGTTGTTGGTAACCTACTCTCCTTAGACCCAGATCGCTCGCAGACCCACACGTACACTATGGTAAACAGTGCGGGAGGTAGATTCAAACTAGCTGGAAAGCAACTAAAAGTTGCCATGTCTAATGTGGACTGCCTTAAGAACGGAGGAGATTTCTGCAAGTTGAATTACGAGAAAAAGGGTTCGTACACGGTAAAGGTGCGCGTAACAGATAACGGAAGCCCACGTCTGAGCAGTGAAGCAAGCATGGTTATTTCCTTGAATGACGTCAATGACCGACCAAATGACTTCAGGCTGTCTAGTCGCACTGTGAAGGAAAATGCAACAGTTGGTACAAAAATTGGTCGGTTCACCGCCACGGACGAAGATCAGTTCCAAACGCTAACTTTTTCGCTGCTTAATAGTGATGGGGGAAGGTTTGCGATTGACTCTACAGGTTATTTGTTCAAAGCAAAGAAGACGGATTATGAGACGAGCAAGGCTCACAAGATCGTTGCGCAGGTGACAGACAATGGGACAGTGCCTTTAAACGTAAGTTCTCTCCACTCAGACTTCTGTAAAATGCTTTTATCACATGCAGTAGTTAAAGCGCTGTGGAAACAAAATCAAAGTAGTCAGAAGGGCTACGCAAAACAAAAGAAAATCACAAGGAGATAATGAAAGGTCAAAGCAAAATCAAACAAACCGCCTGAAGTGCAGATGACCAAACCGTGAGTGGCATCCTATCGGCCTGGTTGTGAGGGAGGAGAGGGTAGGGTACGATTCTTCGACCAATCGCAGAGCGTCTTGACGAAAAGCCAGTGTGGTACAAATATTTTACACAGTCATCCGAAAAACTAATACACATAACATGATCCTTTGTTTCTCTTCACAGAACAACAAAACATTTATCGTCGTTGTTGAGAATATTAACGAGCCTCCCATAAACATGACGCTTACATCAACATCAGGACAACAGTCATTCACTGGCAACAAGCCTAGAGTCAACGAAAATTCAGCAGCCAACGTGACAGTGGGGACACTTCAAGCTTTTGATCATGACGAGGTGCAAAGCTTAACGTTCTCTTTAGACGACGACGCCAATGGTAAATTTACCGCGGGCTCGCATGTCACATGTCACAACAACACCAACATTCCCGGCGTGAAAACGATGTGCACCGCACTATTGCAAGTCAGCGGTGATCTCAACTATGAGGCAAGCCACAGTGAAGACATTGTGGTGCGTGTGACTGATCCCAGCGGTTTATTCCACATTCAGCCATTGCAGGTGGTGATTTTAGATGTTAATGACCGACCTAGCAATATCACTCTCGCAGGGGGTGATACGGCATCTATCAACGAAAACGTGAATGGTGGTTATGTGGGCGATCTTGTAACCACAGATGAAGATTCTAACCAAACTCATAGGTACACTTGGATAAATAATGGTGGATGGAAATTTCGCCTCAGAAGCAACAAGATTTACGCTTCATCATACGCAAACTTGGATTACGAAGCAAAGTCGACCTACATTATTCGGGTTCGAAGCACAGATGATGGCAGCCCAAGGTTGAACATTGACAAGACCTTTACAGTAAAGGTAAGCCTCTTCAGCTTTGAAATGTTAATTTTTAAGGACGAAATAGGCTCGAGTGTCTGATAATAAAATTTATAAGTAATTGTATCGATCAATCAGTACAAAGGAAATTATTTCAAAGAGCTAGTTACATGTCAAGTAAAAACATGCAAAGTGCATGTAACTGGGAAATTTCGAGTAAATAAATTTCTCATCTTGATGGGGTTTAAGACCAGAGATTAAATTATCATCTTCTGACGTGATTTGCTGCTCAAGCCCAATCGAATATATTTTGTTTTGCTTTGTTAGATATTTGCTTTTCGTTGAACTTGGTTGTCTTTTTGTTTCTAGGGTCATTCTCTTTTAAATAATTTTTCTTTGATGATTTTGCTTCGAGAAGAGATAGAAAGCTAGATCCCCCAAACGATCTTTGTGATTTCACTGAATTGTCCTACTCTGCCCCTCATATGAGGGTACTGCCTCAACTAGCAAAAATTATAACACATTTCCTTTCTTTTCAGGTTCTTGATGTCAACGAACGACCAACAGATATTTTACTATCGTCGAGAAATGTCTTAGAAAATAGCCGCAAGGGTACAGTGGTCGGCAACATATCTGTTTTAGACCCTGACGATATGGGACCTCGAGGACCCTGGCAAAATCACTCCTGTAGAGTACTAAACCCTTCCAGTACTCCTTTTAAGGTGAACGGAACAGACAACATTTTAGTTGTTGACGGAGATTTGAACTACGAAAAATTAGACAGTTACAGCATCGATATTCGATGCCATGACAACGCAAATCCTCCTTTATCTGTCGATAAAAACTTCAAGATAAATGTAATCGATGTGAACGAGAAACCCTATGACATTACGATCTCTAATAACGAGGTTACCGAGAATACAGGGATTGTCACTGTTGGAAGTCTTGATACCGCTGACCCTGACAATGAGCTGACTGTGGTGCAAACGTTTACTTATACTATCGACGCTGCCTCTGGAAGTGTTCCTTTTGCCGCTGTCCACGGCCTACTTAACACCACGCGCAGTTTGGATTACGAGGCAAATTCGACTTGGTCGCTGACTATCAAATCTACGGATAACGAAGGTTATTATTACAATTATATGTACGTAATTAAGGAGAGAAAAAGTGCCCTTGCAAAATCAACTGGGATGAGTCGCAGAGAATCTATAAGGAACAACTACTAGGTCAATTTTTATGGTTCTAGAACTATTTTCATTTTGGTATAAAATACTCTGTTGTTACCAACTCGGAAATTGAAAGAGCGTGTAATAATTATTTTTCCAATCAGCCTGGTTGACTGTCTGTGAACTCATTCTTCCTATTTTTCATTTCAACATAGTCAGTACTTCTTATTTGTGTGTCATTCAGTCGTTTTTCCAATATTTTTGATAGTGAAAGATGCTTGAGGTTATCGAGTTGAGCTTTCTCTCTTTTATTTATATTGTAACTCTGTGTAGGCCTCACCACAACGAAGAACTTTTCGATCATCGTCAAAGACACAAATGATCCACCTACGGGTGTTTCAGCCAGCGGTCCACTTAGCGTCAATGAAAACAGCCAAACTGGAGAGTATATAGGAAGTTTGACGACCTCTGACCAGGATGTTGGACAGACGCACAAATATCGAATACTTAATGTGTTTGCACAGGGACACAGGAATCAAAGGTATTGCGGGCACGTGATATGTGTTGTGAGTTCTGTCTTGCATATCAGTGTTAGTTAGTTATCAGTGTTATCTACACCGGTTGGTAGCTGCTGGAAATAAACACAGTTTATTTTAGAATCAAATAGTGTCGAGATAAATGTACGAGTGGATACGAAACGGCTACCTTACGCAACTTTAGCGTAAACTTCTATTAGATTACTGAGGTGTTCATGAAAGACAAACTTACATGGGAGTCCTCGTAAGAAAGCTTCTTTCTCACTACGTAATAGCTTCTGAGCAACAGATTTGAACACGTGTGAACACGCGAAGTTCGATTCCTTTTTTTCTTTGTCCCACACTCGTGACAAGACGGAAAACATATTTCTCTATTTATTTACTGAGCTGAATACTTGCCTTCTTTCTTATTCTATTTACAAACATGACGCTATAGACATCACTGATCCCAGCAGTCTACAGAACGTGTGTCATACATGAACTTCGTAATGGGCCTCGCTCACCATAGAGTCTCTGTGGCTCAGTGGTAAAGCATCGGTGGTCTGAGGTTCGATTCTTCGTGAGGACTCAGAATTTTTTCTTTGTCCCACGCTCGTGACTAGACGAAAAACATCTTTCTCCACTTTCTACTTGTTATACTTGCTTCGGTTTTGCAGAAAATGTTGTAATTAATTTTTGATATGATTTATGGCTGTCGTTGCCTTTTAGTTTTGGTCATGGCTTCACTCTTTTTGACAGTGATCTGAACGTTTTAATTTCTCCTTTTTTTGCAGTAGTTCATCAAATCTTCATAATTTGTTTTCTATTGAGTCGCCCTCTGGCCGAATTACACTTCAAAAGCCAGGGCTTGATTACGAGCTGTATGCCAACTACACAGTGACAGTGAACAGTACAGACAGCGGTTTTCCGCCGTACTCCATTTTAGCCTCGTTTGTCGTCAGCGTTAACAACACAAATGAACAGCCACAGAGCATTTTCCTGTCTGGAAACCAGGTTAGTCAGAACGAAACAGAAAATTATGGCTATTCCTAAATGACTAAAAAGCTAAATCAGTGGTATTTGCACCGTACTTTGGAGATATTTATCTTGAACCCAGGCTTGGGAGAAAATTGTGAATGCTTGTTTTTCTGGAAGTCAAAAGGAAGGCTCAAAATTTGTCATCTTCCTTACCCATTGGATATTGCTGATACAAACAGTATGCAGGAGGTTTATAACACGTGAACCTAGTATAACGTCTCAGCAACGAGTATTTTTGGGAGCATTTGACGACGATGAAATACACTACTTGCTCGAACCCCCCACCGCTCGATCCCAGGGATATAGCGAGGAACTTAGCATTTTATGAAGACTTAAAATCTTTCGTTGTAATCCACGACACAGCTAGGTACTTTCAAAGATAGTGAACCACTCATTTCCAGGTTCCCCATTGAAGATTAATAAAGTAAAATTTCCGCTTTAATGACCTTTCTTGTATCCTAGTAATATTACGCTGTTAAACGCGCGTCAAACTTGATGTTACCGGCCCCATGGATTTCCCCTTCTTAAGCGGGATTCGGGATTGGGAATTATTGTCCTTTTCTCTAACCTCACCATACACTAGTATCCTACTCAAGTGGTGCACTCTTTACTGGTCTCATTTTGAACAAGCCCATGTCGTAACATTTTAGGTACCTGAAAACAGCCCAGTGGATACAGTGGTTGGCGACTTATCAATATATGACCCGGATAACATTCACCTTCCTCTGCAAAAGTTCCAATGTTTAGTGGTAAATGATACACCATTTAAGGTAAGTATCAAATTAAAATGAATGGACCTGCATTTATTTAATAATTTATTCATTTAGTGGTTCAGTGTTCTACAATGGTTAGTAACTCCAAGAACGTTTATCAGTTCTGCATCAAAAGGGAAACAACTAGAAAAGTGACTACGTAAATGTTACGTCAATATGTCCGGCGCTGTTTTCAAATCAATCAAAGTGCATTCAATATTTATTTTCCAGTCAGACAAAGAAACCACGACCTTTTCGTATTCTGTGTTACAGAGTGTCAAAGAAAGCTTCCTGTCAAAGAGAGCCTACTTTGATCGTTAAGAGTGACCAGCATCTAATTTCTCCTTACAATGTCACCACTGAATCAAACATTAAGGTCACAAGAAAAAAGAAGACGATCACCAATCAAAAGAAAAAAAAGCTTTTGATTGTTAAACAAATTCTCTTATTCAGCACCTCGGGAAATTTAAAGAGAACGGTATGAAAAATATCCATACTGACGTTAGGGTACAGATTTAAGGGTTAATGCGCTGCACTCGGTATCGGGGGGTTCTTATGTGGTCGCGTTTTGGTCAGTTCATTTTGTTGTAGCTTTGAGCAAGGCAACTTACTTTCATGATTCCTTTCTCCACCCAGAAATTTAAACGTCCATCAGCGAATTATCGAATTATTATGGAATAACGATCGGCTTTATCGCTTTGCATGTTAGAAAAACTCTTGTATATTTCAAAGGTTATTTGCTTCTCTTAATCGAAAGGTATTCATGAAAGTTTCAGTTGTTCTCGTATAAGTTATCTCTTCTCTAAACTTGATTGCAGGTTGTAAATCATTTGACTTTGGTTGTTTCTAAAAACACGCTGGATTATGAAACAGTAGACACATACACAGTGAACGTAAGTTATCCATATTTAGTCTAGTTGACTGTTATTTATAATGGTAATGGGACCGAGTGAGGTCCAATTCGTCCTCTAATCATACGAGTGATTAACAAAATCGGACGACCGCGAAGCAGGAGTCCGATTTGTTAATCACGTATATAATTACAGACAGAATTGGACGACAAGAAGTCCTATTACCAATTAATCATAACAATTTCAATTTCCGAAAAAACAAATACACCTTGAACAAATATTTCCAGTGGAGACAATTTCTTTAGTTAAAATTCCTTCATTTTGGAAATTCCCCAGTTTTTCTTTGGATAAGTGGTTGTTGCTATGGTTATTTTGACCATTTCTGTGATTGGTAGATTAGCTGAGTGGACCTGTTATGATTGGCTGCTTCAACTGTCCGATTACAGGTGTCTGATTACAGCAAACTGTCCAATTACACTGTCTGATTACAACTGTACAGAATGATAAGTGAAAAATGAAGCTGCGAATGCACCAATAATATTTGAGGAATTTGTAATTGTTATGATTAATGAGTGTAATATGATTTTGAAGTCAGGTTGCTTTTACCTTATAAGTTTGTGCAGTAAACTATCACTGTTAAAAAAAGAGAAGAATCCTTGATTTAGTAATGCTGAGCATCCGGTGCACTACCTATCCCAACTCAAAAATAATTTATCTTAGAGGCTCAAGATCGCAATAATTTTTTCAGTTCCTTATTGCGACGTGAAAAATCAATATTGCCAAGAACATGAAGCCAGGGTAATGGCAAACTATTATAAAACAATATAACGGAGAGAATGAGACAAAAAGGAACCTAATCGAGAAGATTTTCACAGAACACAAATAGGATGGTAAATCGTTTTAATCTCACAGTTTTCATAATTTCCTCCTACAGGTCAAATGTACAGAGCTGTTACCAAATCCCTTCTCCGTCTCTTCACTGTTTGTGATTAACATCCAAGATGTAAACGAGGCTCCGTATAATCTGACCATCTCCGCCAATAACGTGAACGAGAACGGACCTCCTGGGGTTGTCGTGGGAACACTCAGTGTTCATGATCCTGATTTACCGGTTAGATGGCAGCTTGCAGATTTGTTTCCACCGTTAGGAGTATCTACCGATAATATTTAAAAGTCAAACACCTTTTGAAGTTTTTGAAAAGAGGAAAATTAATAACAGGAAGGAATTGTTACTGCGCGAGGCTCGTCTAACAAGGTTCAACTTCATTGATCGCGCATTCAGTAGTTAGTCAAACATCCAAGTGCAACCCTGTCCACTAAGACCCAACCTCCGTTATTTTACAGCGGAATTTTTATTACTTTAGTTTGCTTGTCTACTTGAAGTTTTCTTTTTGTTTCGCTTTCTTTTCCATTGTCAGCTTCAATTCATCTAATTTGTTGTTAATCTCTTGGTCTTTTTCCTCACAGTCGAGTGGGAGAGCCAATGTATCACTAGCTCTAAAATACCAGACACCAGGCCCGGTGGCGTTCACATTAAATGGCAGTAGACTGGTAACTACCAGAAAACTGAATTTTGAAACTCAAGATTCCTACAAAGTGACAGTTGTTGCAACAGACAGCGGTAACCCACCACTCAATACCAGTCTCACTTTTACAATTCAGGTGAAAAAAAACCCTCCATAGACATTTCCAAATCTTGTGTACTAGAAATCGTCAAGTCCCATATAGAGTTTCTCCACAAAGTAGGAGTAGTACATATGACGAACTAGTGATTGGAATATGCAAAGTTAGTGTATACTATAGAGGTAAATAGTGCTTTTTGCTCGCGCTGATTGGCTGCTTTGGAAACGATTAGAAAGAGCTATTCACCTCCGAGCAGCCGAATCGTCAAAATCGTGCGTCAAGATTGAAATTTCCGACCATTTTTCGGTATCTTGACAAAAATAAACTATTTATTGGTTTCTGTGTGGTATATTCTCAGAAAATTATTCACCTCAGTGTCGGTGAAAGTGGTGGATACTTACTTCTACCTCGGTGAATAACCCTAAGATGAATCCAGTCTATAAACTAATTTACATTTACAAGGAAATGTTTAGTAGTTTGAGAGAAAAATTCTGTAGAGATCTTACACCATTCAATATAAATTCATGTGTGTTGCAATAGATTTCAGTCACTCTATCTTGTAAAACAATGATTCAGTGTAACAATCCTTAATTGTGGTGAAATTTCCAGCCATAATTTATTTCCCAGTGCTTGATTCTGTTTTGAGAAATTCTCCGTGGTCTAAGAAATACCATTCAATTTTAGGTGATTGATGTAAATGACCCGCCCACTGCAGTCAAGCTAGTGTCAAATGGTATCTACGAAAATGCAACCGCTGGTACTATCGTCGGAGTATTTCAGGCTACAGACCAAGATGCAGATCAAAGTCATACTTTTGTGGTTACTGGTTATGGTTCAGGTATTTAAAACTTATGCAGCAAATAAATGTTGTATTTTATTGTCACCCTAAAACTCGACTTATACGCATGGGCATTAACATTCTAATATCACTCGTCTTCATCAGTAATTTATTTTTCCCTTCATAAAAAATGACGAAGGCTGAGAATCTTTTCTTAGCAAAGAAGGGGTAGTAAAGGTCGTTCTTTGATGAAAAGAGCCCATTTAAGTGAAAATGTCTTCCGAGTTGTATCGTACTTAAAACCTGCGTTAGCTGGGTTAATTGAGATTCGCTGAAGAGTGGATAAACGACGCATAGAGGTTGTCAGGGAAACGAAAACCTGTTGGCTAATCAAAGCTACACCCGTCAATCTTGCCTTGGTCTTGGCCTGACTGGCTAGACGGAAAACTTATGAGAACCTGATCGCAGCGATTTTGGAACGGCACGTTACTGTTTCCGTTAGAGCTCTCACACGTTATATTGATGACAACAATATTAATTTGGTTGCTTTCAGATTGGTTCATTGTTAATGGAAGCAACCTGCGGCTCAAAGGCACACCACTGAATTACGAAACCACACCTGTGATGAATATAACTATCCTTGTTCTAGACAATGGCTCCCCTCCCCTTTCATACAAGGTTCGTTTAGTGACAGAATCACAGTATTATGCTAGTATGCTTTTCTCTTAAATAATTTTGATTTGAATTTTGTTCTGATATCTTTTAATTTATGTGACTTACGTAAAATACATTACGATAACCAGCAACTGGATTTTTGCATTTCAATTACAGGGAAACGTGAGTGTCACGGTGCTTGACAGCAACGATCGCCCATCAGATATAATCTTTAACTCATCCCTCTCAGTAACCGATAGCACTTCGTACCAGATCGTCATACCCGAGAACAGCCCGAGTGGAACTTCGCTTATGAACTTAAGTGTCGTTGACGAGGACTTTGGTCAACAACACAGTTGTGAACTTGTCGCAGGGAGGAATTATTTCATTATAAGTTCTGCATCTAAATCGACGTCTGAAATAACTCTGAAGGAAGGCGCTGATTTAAATTACGAAACTCTTTTGGATACTCTACTAAAAGGTAAGAAACGGCGTTTCCTCTGATGCAGTACCTGTTTTGTGTTTTTTTTCTCAAACTTGGCCTCTAGCTTTGGGGGGTTCTTTGTTCATCAAACCCGAGGTACGAATAATTTACTGCCGAGGTACGAGATACCTTGAATCAAAACTGACCTCACTTAAGTCTCTGAGGAGTATCAAGTCTCGTAACTTGGCCAGTACGATACGCTTCGTGCGATCGCTGTAATTGGTAGCTAACGATCATTTGGAAACCAGGCTTGTATGTTCCAGCAGTTTATGAGATTATAGAGGCACAATTTATAGCAGTATTCTTTCTCTTTCTACAGTATCGGTTGAGTGCCGAGATGATGGAAGTCCCCCATACTCGATACAAAAGAACTTTAGTGTTCAAGTATCTGACGTGAACGAAGCACCATACGATATCCGTTTAAATGGTTCCACTGTGGTAGAAGAGAACGTGCGTGTTGGTTACGCTGTGGGATATTTAACATGTGAGGACCCGGATATAGGTCAAAGTCACATGTTTACTGTCATCGGGAATTACTCGTCCGTCTTCGAGGTAACAGTTGCAAAAGTTGAGAAAGAACCGAAATACAAGTACCTTAGTAATGTGATTTTGACATGTTGGTTTAGCATGTTGGTTTGACATGTGAGGTTTTTCAGAACCATAACTTAAACTTTTGTTCGCTTCTTTAAAAATTTAATGAATCTCTTTTCCCAAGAAAAGAAATCGAAGATATTTTATACTAAAACAATATTCTTATTACTTGGGCTGGGACAGAAAGTTTGCATTTGAAATTTTCCCACTTTTTCCCCATCCATTTTTTTTCACTAGTAGCACGCAGTTTTCATAAACTTATACCACATTTAAAGTTATTTCCCTCGCAGATTTATCGAAACGTATGTTGCCAGAGCCCCCCTAAAATGGTTTAAGGAAGATGTCTAAAGTTGTGATTTCTCAATTATGAGCTAATTTACTTGGAGATCTTATTTCGCTGTAAATGAAGTCTTCAAAATAAACTCATAAGTAGGAATTTCATGAAGGTGACATCGGTGTATAATATTTTAAAGCTACAAATATATATATATATATTTTACGAAGTGTCTAGATATTAGTGCAGTTCAGAAGAACGTCTCTTTTGGGACGTATCTTTTTTCAGGGGATGGCTCCATTCGTAGGACCTGAACTTGACTCCAAATGAAGTGAATTTTCCCATGAGTTCCGTATCTGTGATCTTAATTGTGAGGAAAACTTATTCAGGCGGCGCTTTTTATTTCCGAGTTCTAAGGGTGACTCTAGATCTCAGACATGATATCAGATGCGGTTTTCATTGCAGGTAAATAACAGTTACAACCTGATTGTCAAAGACCCCTCACACCTGGACTACGAGAATCTTCATCCAAATTTGGTCCTTACCGTCGCTATTCAAGTGACAGATAACCCTGCGAAAGGAACAGGAGCTCCTCTGAAAGCCATTGGTAACGTCACCATTAACATAACGGACATCAACGAGGCACCTCATGATATCCGACTTGTTCCCGCTAATGTAACAGTCCCTGAAAATGTTTCAGTCGGTTACTGTCTTGCGCAGATAGCATCACGAAACCCCGAGAAATTGCAAACAGTAGTATATACCCTCCTCAACTACCAGAGTATGCTTTCAATTGAAGATGTTTGCAAGGATAACTCTTCCTCTGCTGGCCATCAAGATGACGGTTTACCTTATCTGATTGTGAAGTCGCATCTAAGTTACAATGATTACGTAGTACAAGGTTATCAAATTCTTATAGAAGCTGAAGACAACGGAATTCCTCCACAAACGTTCAACGAGACGGTTCAAATTCACGTGACTAAAATTGACCCATGTCCCCAGGCCACTTGTCACG
This sequence comes from Pocillopora verrucosa, assembly GCF_036669915.1. Classification (NCBI taxonomy): domain Eukaryota; kingdom Metazoa; phylum Cnidaria; class Anthozoa; order Scleractinia; family Pocilloporidae; genus Pocillopora; species Pocillopora verrucosa. Next base: position 5,387,084 of record NC_089315.1, on the reverse strand, counting down.
TGGACGCCACGTGCAGCCGCGTTGATCGGCAGAATTACACCTGCGCTTGCAATGCGGGCTACTCAGGAAACGGCTTCAACTGCCAGGAAATAGACGAGTGTAACGTTACTTGCACGGAAGTAGATGAGTGTATTGCCAACCCGTGTAGCAACGGTGGCACGTGCCACGATTTCGTGAATTACTACAACTGCACGTGTCCCAGTGGATATAACAATGGTACAGACTGCACATTTATAAATTTTTGTAGTTCAAGCCCGTGTATGAATGATGCGACTTGTAACCCCGTCCTGAATGGATACAACTGCATTTGTCCGTGTGGTTTTACAGGAAAAAATTGTACAACGAATATCGATGATTGCGTGAAACCTAAAAAGTGCTTTGAGGGAAATTGTATTGATAAAAATAGCAGCTTTATCTGTGAATGCGAACCCCAGTTTTTCGGTCCTCAATGTCGAAGGATGAAGGGTGATTGTACAGAAAAATCATGCGGGGAACAAGAAATCTGCATACCACGAAACGTAGAAAGGTACAACACGACATTTTGCGTTTCTGCCGGTGCTCTTGTGTCGTTACCATTTCCAGAAGACGAGATTTCCAACCCGTATAAACATTATAAGTTAGAACGTTGGTTCTTTGAAAATGAACAACAGTTTCCGCTGAGCGAAATTACGAATAACGATGATGATTCAGACATGGTTAGTGTAACAGACGTTTATGTCAGACAACCGAGCTGGGAACATCCGTCAAAAGCAAAAAGAAGCTTATCTGAAGAAAACCTCCCTACGTTAGATTTTGTTGTGCTCGTTTACTTGCAAGAACAGGAAAAATATATGGGTGTTCCGTCGAAAACAGTTCTGTGCAACATGAACAAAACATGTGTCACGCACAGCTACACCAAAACTGAAACAAAGGCTGATTTTGAATACGAGCTTTGCATTGCAACGGCTTGGGAGGTAAAGAAAAGGGATACTGAATGGTGCGTTTCTAAAGAAGCCAAGGAAGGGCCTCTCAAACGTTCGCCACATAAACCGCCGATGAATTTATACTACGTGATCGCTGGGATTGGAGGTATCTTGCTGATTGTTCTTATCACAGGGCTCACCCTCTACAGAAGAAACACCTTGATTGCTCGAGAGCGCAAGTTTATGAAACAACAACGGTTTACGGAGAGAAGAGATACTTACATCGACAACATGCACAGGCATCAAAGGGCTAACCAAGAAATGGAGGCCTTAGGAACTTTGAACCCGATTTACGGAAATGAGGAGCAGGAAGTTACACGGCGGGAAGTTGCACGGCAAATAAATGTGATGGACAATCCACTCTATGAGGCTCCAGGCGAAATCAAAGCCAAGCGTCCGGAACCTTCCCGTGGCTTTAACAATCCAATGTACGTAAGTTTCCAACCGCCACAGCCGGATGAAAAGAAAACCGTGCGAGAGGAGGAAGCTGAGGAAGCCTGTGCTGCTGTAGGTTTTGCGAATCCCATGTTTGCGTCGCACAGACAGGTGGGTCCGAGATGATTAGAGCAAATTTTCGTCTTAGGACGCCTTATGAAGCGTACATGCAGCACTTTAATGGAGCCATTTTCAATGACTATCTTTAAACCAAATCAAATCTTTTTGGCGGACCTTACTTTGAGACCATAATTTGAATTTAACTGAGCAGCTTCTAAGCCACAAAAGATACGGTATATTACTTTTTATCTATTTTTTCTTTAACTTGCAAGTAATAAAATAGTGGACTTCAAGTCATACTCCCCTGTTTCAAGCCTGGGTCGGATTTAGAATGGGCGGAGGGGGCAGGGGTTCTATTCAAGAATTTTTTTAGCTGGTTTTGTGTCACCTGCCCTCCAAATTTTCACTCTGTCTTGAAGAATAATTCGTATCAAAAATGACACCCCTTTCTAGGAAAAATTTAGTTGGGTACCGAGTAGTTTACCTCTGAGTAACCTGCAATGTGCAGCACGGAGTGTAGACTCAATTATACCCAATTGAAATATTTTAAGAAGCAACTTCTTAGTGAATGTTCTCAATTGGCAGCTGATTGGTCTGAAGCATCCGTGTGTTAAAAATGTTGGACACCTTTTAGCCGTCAGGCGGCAGATATTTCATAGACAAATCCTCCTCACGTGTTTCCAAGGTGGCCTTGAATACCCCACTTCTCATTTAACAGCTAGTTTCAGTCGTCACTATTTGAAATTTCATACTGTATTTGACTTTCTGTAGGAAAAGAAGACATCGGAACAGAAACAAGACGACAGCGGCATATACGCAGTGCCAGTCCAACCAGACAAGCCAGCTAAGCGGGAAGGGAAAACGCCGATATATGACACTCCCACGAAACCAACCCAACCGGTTAACGAAGAACCTGTAGTTAGCGGAGGGCCTGGGTTCTTTAACCCTTTGTACCAGACCCGCAAGGAGGTGGAGGAATTTCCCTCTGATATAACCAGCATATTTGCTCCCCCCAGCAAGCCAACAGGGCGAACTCTTGACGATGACCTGGGGCAGAGTGACTGTTAAAACATCTGAGAAGGGATATATTTTTTTTCTTCCTTGAGGGTTAAAAATTGACAAACTTTTCAAATACCCCCAATGAAACGTTCTTTTTTTTTTTATTTCAGTTTTTTCTTTTTGGAGAAAAAAGGCAATTTATTGATCCTCAGCTTCAAATAGATTCGTTTAGTGTTTTAACATTTGCGATTGCTTTTTGTTTTTTCCATCTACTTCTCTGTCTCTCAAGGAGTGCGAGAAGGAAACACAGAGATCATTATTCAAACCGTCTTCAATTTCCACCTCTTAATAAACTAAGTTTTTAACGTGTGGTTACTGGGGAAATGTTTTCCGTACTTACATCTCCTCAGTGTAATCACACCAATCCATCAATTGACCATTTAGATTTGTTAGGTATTCAGCGTCACACAACACCAAGTAGCTAGTAATTTTGCGTGACATGGAAAGGAGTTAATCTCGGTAGGACACTTTTTGGGATTTCACTTACCTAAAGAGATATTATATTGCAAAAGTTTGTCATTTTGAACCCGTTTTAATCCTCTGCAATTTAAATCTTTCTTATTTTGCCATCACCCTATATTTGTACTCGTAAGCTACTAGTAACATTTTGTAGTTTCCTTTAAAGTTAAAATATGTTTCGAAAAATTTACAAAAATTTTCCGTTAACCCTTGCACTCCCTGGGGTGATCTTACTTCTATATTCTCCCAAAAGTTTTAAAACTTTTTGAAGCAGACAGGTAAGGAGAACTTAGACAATTACATTAAGAATATTGTCTCGATGTAACTCCAAACACTCACAAACAGCCAACAAGAAATACGTACAATAACTTGTTTGGAGAATTGGCATTCAGATCTCGGGAGTGAAGGGGTTAACGAGTGAATGAGGTTTCAAGCTTTGGAAGATTCATAGAGTTCGAATGGAAATGCTAAGAGATTTGATCCAACCAGATCCGGAAAGGAGAAGAGATATAGAGAGGGACTGCGGTCCTCGTATATCAAAGTTTAGCCTATCAAGTCCATCTTTTGATAGTGAAATGTACACGATCGGTTCATTTTCAAAGATCAGTCCACTTCATTTTATAAATGTAGCCATGAAAATTACTTTTGACTCCCTCTGAAATATCAGATGGGTTTTTTTTTCGGCGTTGTCAATAGCATTGCATTGGTCAATTAACATAACCATTCGTCAATTGTCACGACTGATTTACAATGCCAGTATTTTTTCACTTGTTTTCCAAATTTCAATTTCAATCATTATTTCCAATTCATTCACTTTCATGACGACCCTCTTTTGAAAGGGAATAGTGAATGCAATTTGAATCATTTTCGAGAAATTTAATTACAATAATTTTAGAGAGACACCCGTCCTCTCAAACTTAATTCAATGGAAATTCAAAGTTATTGTAAGAATTTAAATTTTGGGTTTTAATCAAATGCCAGTTCTTTATTGATTATTGATAAATGTCCATATATTGATTTCGTAATACTTTGCAAGTTATCTTGACATTTCAGATAACGAATTGTACTTGTTATTTCTTATTCCTCATTTTATCAGTGCTGAAGAATAATCGTGAAAATATCAATCATACTTTAGAGAGACGTTCGTCAACTTTAAATTAATTGGTTGAGAATTTGATTGATTGAGAATTTGATTATTTCATTTTTATCAAATTGATTTGAGGCAGTACGAAAATATCTCTAAAAAATATATATCCAATCCAAGACACAATTTGTTTTGATTCGTTACGTATTAATATGTTTAGTCATTAAGCTTTTTTTAATAGAGTAAATAGCGTGAATAATTTCACAGTGAATTATTTTCCATGCAGTTGAAATCTACTGTAGCTCTGTGAACGAAATACCGCGCTTTAATTAAAAAAAACTTGGGATCAAAATATTTTTGTGTCATGCTCGATTGAGTCTTGGGATTCCTGGGCAAGAAGTTCTTGATTCAAAGGGTGCGTTATTTTGTTCCATGTCAGGAGGAAATCTGTGACCTGCTTAACAGGTGATATCGTTCTTGCCTTCTATGTCGAGCGAAGGCGAATACGAGAAAAGCGCGAAAAGGCAACTGGCGCGTGATTCGAGACTTCCCTCTCCAGTGCTATGATGCTAAATACTGCATGTGTACATTCTGACTACAGTCACACGATACATGCAATCAGAAAAGCTTATTTAGAACGAGCCAGTCTTTTTTTTACTTAGAATTGTCTCGTTTTTTATTTTTTAATTTAGGATTAAGTATATAATCTGAAACTTCCATGATGCCACGCGAACCTCTTTACTTGATGCTGTCGGAATATTTATTTCTGACTAATTTGTTCCCATGTTACTCAAACGTCAGAAATTACCGGTTTGTTTCATTTCCCTGACTCACGCATCTCGTTAAGTCGCCGACCGAAGGATGTGGCCAATTTTAAAAAGCCTTCAAACAAGGCGTCTCTATCTCCTCAACCCTGAACTGAAACAATCTCCATCTATACTTATGCAACTACTTGACGAACATTGTGCTCTTTCTGGGAAAAAAAAGTGTTAGCAAGGCACTCGCCTGATGAACTTTTCTTCTCCGGTCTCACAGGATTCCAAAATTTTCTTGGGGGGGGGGGGGGGGGGAAGAAGAGGAGGTTTCCCCCAGACTTTCCTTGAACTGGCCCTCCGGTCGCTAAAATCGGCCTGACAGCAGAAAAGGGCTAATTTCTCCATCTTCACAAACAAGTTCGATATTCGCACTTACGCAACCAGGCTGGATCTCTCTTAGCCGATTCTGCCAATCTGCTCGAGGGATTTCACGCATTTTAATTGAGTCAAAGAAAGCCCTCCCTATTGAATCCTGAGAGAGGAGGAACACCACGTGTGAACTAATCATTAGCACGTCAGAGACAAGTCGCTAGCTCCGGAGGATGCAGCGTATTAACTGAAATTAATTCTCCAAGTTACCTTTCCCGAATGAAACGATGGCCTCTATTATTCATCATTTATTTTTGTTTAACTACACATATCTATAGACATATCTTTTTTATAACGATGACTTTAAATCATGGTTAGGGACATTTTAAAACTAGTCTCTAGTATCCTAAATTCCTCCATCCTCCTTCACAGGCTCTCTCTCTTCCCGTTACCTCTCACTCGCTCAAGCCCAAGTTTGTCAAAGTCGTCATCCACAGTCCAAGTAAATCGTCTCCATCCTTAACTTTCTCGTTTCTTTTTGGATTATTTTCTTTTCCATGCAGGTGTTTTTCTTTCTCACCGAATCAATATTTGATAGTTTCTTTCACAATGGCAGTGATTTTTCTCGCTGTCTCAAAGATATCGATATGATGACGTTACAATTTTTACAAATAACGATTCTCCTCTTAAGAATAAGCTTTTACTTTTGTTTGCTGCGAAAATCCAAACAGCATGGAGATCTTAAGCAGCAGGCGTCCTTTGACAATTGAGTAGTGTAGACTAAGTGTACAAGAACATGAACAAAACACAAATTCATAATGTTTGCATAATTTCCGCTCACACACGTTCAGACGACAATGTAAACGAGCCATCAATTCAGATGTCAAATGGAACAGAAATGATTGAACGAGTTTTCATGTTATTGGAATCTCTTAAAAATTTTTCTCTTCTATTTTTACACTTTTGATCTTTTTTAACAATTAATGATAACTAACGCCCATCATATAGGCTACCATTCTGCTTCGCCATTTGCCTTTTGGAACACGTAGTCCTTTCCTTTCAGATTCATAATTCCGTCTTTCAGGTGGAACTTCCACTTGTTTCGCGAGCGCGCAATCTAAAAGTAAGGAATCATAAAGTCAAGCAAAGAAACGATCCTTGCAGCTGGACTGCAGTTTCAGCAATTATAGGAAAGTAACCTGGAAAAATTCGGCCTCGACGAGATTCGAACCTGTCCCTCCCTGATACTAGTTGGGTGGTTACTACCAACTGAGCTACGAAGCCTGCGTTGAGAGCGAGGGAAATTTTTAGAGGGTTCCTCTTTGCCGTGAAGGAATCGGATCAGAACCAAAGAGTGATGTTTACAAGAATACAGCCTGTTAAGCGGACGCTGTCCTAGAAAAGACGGAGTCTAGACTAAACCGCATATCCCAGAGAGAAAGCTCGTGGTATCTCAGACAGGGAACACTCACGAGATAAAATTTTCAGTATTGCAGACTAGACTGTTCGTGAACACGCACTTGCCTTGTCAAACTGACACACGACAACGTTATCTGTGTCAAACAAGTCCGTAGGATCATCATCAGACACGTCGTCATCTGAATTAAGAGGATCCTCGTCCTAAAATTTAAAGATTTCACATTAAGAATATAAATTATTTCCGCAAAATACTAACAGAAGTAATCGCTAAGTATTTTGCTTGACTTTCAAAATTGCTCCAGTGAAAAGAGAGAAGCAGAATTACGTGATAAATACAACGGCAGATTCCAACGCGAGAACATTTATTAGTGCGTTTATCATACCCTTCCATACTAACTTCTCCTAGGCCCAGGCCTTTGGAAGAAGTGCTTCCGCGCGAGCGTTTTCTCGCCTGCGAGAAAGTAAGACGCCTTGAGCAAAGCGAGTCAGCCAGAGGTCTGCAGGGGGGGTCTAGCACTAATATTGAAGCAAAACCCTCGGCAAACCTTTCCCTGACTTGTCTCGAATTTTCCCGCGGGCGGGGAACCGCGCGTCCTGCAGTGCCATTAATATGGACCCTCTCGCTGGCTAATACCAAACGAGCGCCTATGTGTACATGTTTTCTAGTCGCTGAACTGATCCAGTTCGTAGTTTTAGGTGAAGAGAGATTGTTAGGGTTACAGGTTGCTGTCTTGCATTAAAGCCTAAAAGAGAGACTCTGAGTATAACTTGAAGCAGATGCTGGTAGAATCACCCACGATACCACTACATCAGTCTCCAGTGTGTGTGATGTAGAACATGTTAGGTTATAGAAACTCTGTCAAATTAACAAGTTTACCGCACACAAAAAACACTTTGAATGGTCATAAAAACGTTACAAGACCAACTAACACTTCACGCCTCAACATCAGTATCCACAGTCTCCACTGTGTTCTCCACACTGTACTAAAACATGTAGGATCATTTATTAAACAATCAAGAACTTCATTTGTTCTTATGACCTTATTGTTGGATTCAATGGAGGTAGAGTGAGGAGAAATTGGATGCTAGCCACTCTTAGGGACTAACGGTTTAAATAAATGTCGGTCAACCCTGTTTCCGTAGCACTAATACACTTACATGTCCGTTTAAACCTCTCACTTGCCTAGCAGGCGCACCTAGCGCACATACACAGACACTAACTAGCCCCACACAATTGGATTACAACCGACTGCACTGGAAATTTATACATGTATAATCCCTAATAAACTGTACAAACTTCTAATTCAGCTCCTTCTTCTCCTCCGTCTTGAGATTTGTCTTTTTTGTCTTCGTCGTCGTCATCATCATCATCGTCGTCATCATCATCACTGTCACTATCATTAGCCCCATCAACTTGAATGACTGGTACCCCTGAAGGCTGAAAAGCAGATATCAAATATATTTTTCAAATAAATTCATTGTAGAAAAGAAAAGGATTAAAAAAAGAGAGATGAAATAATTTTGTTTGGTTTAAACAGAATAAGAGAGATCGTAAGTTTTGAGCTCGGTAGAGATATAGGGAAAGATTTTTATCGTCTTGTCACGAGCGTGGGACAAAGAAAAAATTCCGAGTCCTCACAAGGAATCGAACCTCAGACCTTCGGATTCCGCGCTCCGATGCTCTACCACTGAGCCACAAAGACTCTGGGAACTCAGAGGTTTTTATTGCTCTACGCTCGTGACAAGATGATAAGTATCTTCCTCTATTTTTTTTTAAGTGTTTGATAATTTTTTGTATAAAACTGCAAATGGTAGAGTAATCCATAAGTTTTGTCTATAGGTATACGTGTGTTTGTTCACAGTGAGGTTAAGGGGAAATCTAACCCTTTTAGTCCCAGAGGAAAATTTTTCTTTCAAGTATCAATACATTTTCAGCAGAAATAAGTTGAGAAGAGACAAAAATATCAACTTAAGGATATTGTTTGATTTAGCAATTCTCAAAGCAAAAATTAAGAGAAATATATGACAGAAAGTGCAGAGAATTTAAAATTTTGATCTTATGGGTGAGAGGGTTCATAGGGTTTGTTGTATAGGGACATACAAGTTAAAATGCTTCATTTATAGTATTGGAAGGTAGGTGCCACTAAGGTAGTGACAGAGAAGAGCAGCAATCTTCCTGGCAACAAGGAGGTCACCTTCACAATGGACCTACTGCCAACCTCAGTACAAATACAATAAAAAGTTGAAGGAGGGGGTGGAGGGAAGTAAAGCAGTAAAGAAAAATGAGCAAATGTACATGCACATGGCAATGCCCTTGCAATCCTCCCTTGGACTCCTAGTCCTGACACTAGACTACACAACCACCCCCCCCCCCCTCCAAGGAGTCACCCTAACAAGGTTGTGCCTCTTAAAGGTTTCACTAATAACAGTAGCTCTCTACTAACATGTTTATTTCCTGTCGGTAACTGAGCCATTTGGATAACCTGTTGTGGGACTCTGGCTGCAGATGTCTGAGCGCCATGGACAATTGCAGTTTGGGGTTGTGCATGAATGACTTGTTGAGTTCCAGTAATTGTGCGAGGTTGTGTAGCATTTATAACTTGCTGTTGAAGGTTTCCAACTTGTGGTGTTGAGTGTATTGTCCTCACGGTGGGATATACTGTTTGAAGTACAAATAAAATAAAGAATAAAAAAATGTGGTCTACAACTAAACACATTTTAAAAGTTTTGTACTATTTCAAAATTATAAAATAATATTCAGTGACTATCAATGACCCTACAGGTTGTAAGATGCAGATGTTATGCCCAAAGTCAGATGAAAATGATTAAGTAATGACGACAATTTTCCTAAAGTTTTTCTAGAAAATATCATATTTCTTTCATTTTCAAAGAGTTCAAATAACCCAAGCACAAATTCCATGAACCTCTGAGCAGGACAATGTTATTGTACAATTCCACGCCTTTCATAATTTTCCATGACCCCATGACTACACTGTGTACATTGCACAGAATGTATTGTACATGTACATCTGTTGTTTCGTTACCATTAGCAAAATCAATACTAATAGTAATAATAATAATAATAATAATGTGTCCAACAAGCTCACCATATGTACTACCTTGCTGAATTTGGGACAGGTTTTCAGGAATGGCCATTGTTGCTGCTGAAGCTGCAGCTGTCTAAAGTAAACAATGATATTAACCTGACTTATAACCAAGGCATGTATAACAGAAATCACCTAAATATCTGTACATTTTTGTAAGAGGAAAAAACACAAAAAATATGGAGAGGTGCTCTCTTTCATTTATCACAATGGAAACTACCCTCTTTCGCAACAGGAATAGATGAAGAGGAGGGGAAAGGTGTTTTTCCTCTTATCACCAGTATAAGACAAAAAAAAAATTCTGAGTCCCCATGAGCATCACCACTCTGATGAAGCAGAGGATCGGTGAAAACTTAGAAAAAATTGATGACAACTCGCATTTATTGATCACATCTGCAGCAGTGTAATAGCTTTGTTCTTTGAAAAAAAAAAAATATATATATATAAAATGATCATATATACTTAAAAAATCCATTGCACATTCAACAAACACTGCTTCTCATACCATTTGACTAAGTGCATGAGCATGAGTTGATGGGTACAATATAGCTGTGTGTCCACTGGCTGCTTGCTGGGGAGTTGCAGCTTCAGGTACAGTTACAGCTGCAGGAGCAATACTTACTATAAAAATCAAAAGTTATAAACAACCATTAATGAGGTCTGTTTATTTAAATTGTAGTTATTCAACAAAATGAGAAAAACCTTGAATCCACATGCACAAGACACCCACATTTGTCTTGTCTCCACCACAAATAGGCATAAGAAAAAGAAAAAGGATTTACTGTGAGCTCAGGAATGACAAGACAAAAGATGTTATCCCTATAATTCCCATGAATGACCAAGGTGGATTTCTCCTAACAACATCAAAACAATATTTTGCAGACAAGAGATGATAATGAAGAAAAAGGTCAATTAGGGGGATTATTACTTGATCCAATACCAAATTCTCCAAACAAACATCATAAGGTTTGTGTAGCAGACAGTAGGGAGAATTACAAACAAGATGTTTGGAGTGAAAGGGTTAATCATATGGTCATGAGAGAGGACAAAAAAAAACACAACACAATTGAACCCCACGGCTTCTGATTCAGCTTTGCCATGCTCTACCACTGCCTTAAAGAGAACTCTTCGGCAAACTACATGTAACCCATTGCTATGTTCATAATAGATATGCATCCTGAAATAAGCTTCACATGCATGAAACATTTCAAATGATCCTTTTTCAAAGGGGTAGAAGGTAAGGTCACATGCACTCTAAAAATTTTCCTTCCCCTGATAGTCAGACCTATGATGATCATACCTTCTCTAGGTTCCTGAACTTGCCGGGTAATAGGTGGACCATGAGGGTAAGTGTACTGGTGTGGTCTGGTCACCTGGTGACCCTCTGCTGGCATCCAATCTACAGCTCTCGACTGAAGGAGCTTACTTTCCCAAATCTAAAGAAATGAAAGTTAGTCATGAACTCATTGTTGAAAATGCAGTATTTGAAAAGGGATCCTATCTCTCTCTTTTCAATAAAATTACAGTGAGGTCCCAACAAATTTTACTAGTATAGAGCAAGATTTGATGTAAAATATCTGAATATTGACCTTTCTATTTGCTTTGAAGGTGTTTACCTTCTTCAGTTCATAATTGAAATAATGGATTTTGTTATTCATTTGAATAATCTACAAGTACTCTTCTACTAATAGGACAAATTGATTTACATCAGTATATAAAAGAGTGGCTGTTTGACTCAAAGTGTGAAATCATACAAATCAGTGATCTTGGATCATTTATTATGCAAGCCAGTTAGCTTGGCATTCAAGCCATCCAAGTTTAGCAAATAATTGGTGAAAATGCAGATCTCATATCTAAATCAAACTTAAGTGTTAATTTTTTTCAAGATTCTGACTTCATTCATAACCCTAATCAAGCCCAAATTTCCTAGACATTGACAAGATTCTGACTTCATTTATTACCCTTGTCAAGCCCAAATTCCCTAGACATTGACAAAAATGGTAAATTTATCAAAATTAAAGGTTCCTCTCTTGGACAAGTGAATTTTTTAAATATGGAAAAAATTTCCATTTGTTCCAAGACAGATCTTGGCAATCAGTTTGTTTACATTTCTTGTGGAGTCATCTCACATTTGACATCTGGCAAAAGTGTACCACCAGTTCTAAAAAATCAAAATCTCACATTTTTTTTCGCTAAGGGGTTATAAGAAAATTCAGTGTAGAGGAAGTCTATTTAGTGATCAGGCATGACCAAATACTGTCAAATGCAAAAAAAAAAAAAGAAAAAAAAAACATGCTTCAAGGGAAGGATTTGGGGATATGTTCTCCCTCAAATTGGTTAAATTTCAATAACCTGAAATGCCATTTCAGCATTTTCCTGGGGTTTTCTCTCATTAAAATTACAGAATATCCAGAGTGTCTGAGAACCAATTTTAACTCGGGTAAGTACAGACGAAATACTGTGTCACCCCTTCCCCGATTAACTAACCACTCTGACCCAGTGCCTTATGACACATTTTGCTCAACCTGTGTACTTAACCACTCTAATCCCTTCTTTGCCAGTACTCGACAATTCTTGCTCTACACGAATAACAATGGCGTCCAAAATGACGGTACAAATACTGTGACAAACAATCGGATTGGTAAAGGATGGGGATTATAAATTTTCGTGAAGCTTGATTAGAAATGAAGGCTTCTTTCTGCACGAGCGCATTCGTCAATTCACACTTTGGGAGTTAAATTGATCATATGGTGAAAGAAAGCTGGAAAAAGCCCAGCTGAGTCTGTGAATGAATCACCGAGCAAATAAAAGAACACAAAAATCACAATTTCATGGAAATTTTCCCTTTAACTCTTTGAAACATTTTTAATGTTTCACAGAATGTGGAACAGGAGCAAAATTTAGATGAATCTTTCCTTCGTCAATATTTATGCGCGTCACAGGTTTTCGCACATTCGTGGACGACTCTCGTGAAGGAAGAATCATGGCGCTGTCTACTGGGTCGTTGTTTAACATCAACAGGAAGACGATAATTTGAAGATTTGTCTTTTCTTGTTTACTCTGCCTCATTAACCGCTCTCTTACCTGTTTTAATTCTTGAAGGACTTGTTCATCGACCCCTTCGTTCAAGAAACTGTCTCGCACATTCTTGATCACTTCTTCGATCACGCCACTATATATTTTGGGCTGTTAGAAAAAAGGTCTTTAATGGAATGGTCAAATTTCTATCACAAAAACGCACTAAATTCGTTCCCTAAACTTACTACAACATTTGAAGTCGCCATTCCGAGCGCTTGTTGACGAAAGTCCAGTCTCTCCTTAGAGCTGGGCTTTCAGGAAAGCCACCTTCTTCTTCGCGGCGAGGGATTTATATACTAACAACAATGCTGCCAATAGGGGGGTTCCTTTTATTGCCCTCGACTGAATCCCTCTAGGGGAACGCAGAAAGCATGCAAGGATCCATGGGATCGAGAAGTGTTCTTTCTTCGGTTATCTTTTGGCCGCAGCTTCATCCAACCCCTTCCTATTTTATAAAGATACACAGAGTAGCCAGAGAGGCTTTTAAATTATTTTGAAAAAACAAAAACAATTAACCTGGGGGTCTGAAAACACGGAAGGAATTAAATGATTGTCTTTTTTTTTAATTATCATTTTTGTATCAAATTAATTGTTTGTTTAATAGTCGTCTGGTCGTGGACTATATCATTTCATTTTCGTCGCTACATTGAAAGTGATTTCACGTAATTCACGCGAAATACGAATTCTTGTTTCACCCGCAGAGGAGGACTGGTTTGACACGCCAAAAAAAAATTAATCACAAATTTAAAACAATTCGTCACTGCGTTGGGTCTCTGCTCCAGTCCGAGGAATTCTTTAAAAAAAAAAAAGGTTGATCGTCTTGAAAGAACTCAGCACACATCGTCCTTCAGATCATATAAAGCAGAGACCTTAAAAATATTCAGCCTTTTTTTTTTTTTTTTTTATTGTGGTACGTTTTCCCAGAGTAGGTTTTCATTTTTCTCTCCCGGTAAGATAAGATAAGAATTCTGAATGGATCTTCTCATCAAGCTCCCATGGGGATTCTCGAACACCCCTTCGTTGGTAGCGTTTATTGAAAAAATTACCAATTTTCAATTGAAGGTGTTCAAGAGAGGTTCCTTTCCCTTTTAAATTGGAATAGAATCGGCTGAGGAGCCGAACTCTGATGTGGAGTATAATACTCCGAGGAGGTTTTTGAACACCTCTTTCTAAGAACATCGTCGTTCAAGTCGTCGTAAGTCTTTCAGGAAAACGCTGAACCAACGAATCTACGTTGGTCTGAAAGATAAAAAAGAGTTTTGACGGTCGTGCTGTTTGGTATGTGGGTCGAATTACGGTAAAATAAAAATAATTCAAGATCTAGCCCTAGACTGTGTAGATTGATCTCTCACGCAAAGATTTGATAAGCTAATTAAACTGAGCCATCTTTTAAAAGTGAAATTCTGTGACGGATGACAAAATTAAATATCAAAATTGCACCCTAAATAAATTTTTCATCCTGTTCTTGATATGAAGTTGAAAGCCTTCGATCTGTGTACCATACACGGGTCTGTACAAGTTTCTTTACCGCAGTTTGTTGGCTCTCTTAGGTCAATAACCTTTAATTACTTGCGATAACGATTTGACAGTACAACGGAAACAATGCTAGCTTTCCGAAAAAGATTTGATGAATTTTAAGTGTTCCAAACTCCGAGGGGGAATGTGTCAGGAGAACACTTAAAAGAAGATAAAAGAATTACTGTTTCGTGTAAATACCGACGTTGCAATCTTAGATGATGAGGGAAGGGGGGATTTTAAAGTGTATTTAACCCCCCTCCTCACTCTTTTTCAGAAAATAATCCGGAATTTCTCTTAATGACGACCAAGGTTGAGGGTAAACCCACCCCCCCTTCCCCCCACCCTTCCTCTTGACAAAGCTAACTTCACAACACCACTTCTACCTTAAACAGAAACCTATCTGCGCCACTGTATTACTTCATTGTCCGCCGTGGACGAAATTTAAGTGTTATAATCTGTCGAATCTTAATACAGCAATGTAAGAATGATTTGTGCGATCCAGCCTTCCATAGAGTTCCAATGACAAATGATTAAGAACAATTTAACCTGGTATGCGGTTGTGCATTTTCGCTGCTAACGCACACCAATATCATTTCCAAACCCACAGAAAGTGCCATTGTTGCTCCGATAATCCTCAAACTTCTTCAAATTCAACCAAATTGATTCACTGAGCCAAGAAGCTCCTCATAAAAGGCATCTTTTTCTCTTTAAACCTCAGGCCTGCATTTTATCACGGGATACTTTCCTAGTGATGCTATCTAATAAGATAGATAGTTTATCGTGAACACATTTCCGTTAGTCCCCCACAAAACTTGACCAAGACAAAACAAAAAACAATCGGTTACACTCAAAGGAAAGGATGCTTTTTTTAGCTGACGAGATAGTCAATGAACATCTATATAAATCACGATTCTTATCTGGCTACATTGAGAAGACAAATTCGCTGGATACTATCATGTCGCCCCAAATTCTTTTAATACTCTTCGCAGTGTTCGCTTCTTGTCTTCAAAGAAGTACTGCAATGGATTCTGACGAATCGTTCAAGTCATTGCTCGGAATGCAAAGTCGGGACAGGCCACCGAGCAATGACTCAGTCACAACGTCAGCAGAAAATTCAGCAGATTATATGTTACGTCTCCTTAAGATGTTTGGTCCCATCCAAGGAAACACTATGCTTGGTTTCACAGATATTGGTGAGTTGATTTGTAACCGGTGCGAAATTTTTTTGATTCCAAATGTTAAAACGTGTTGTGGTCTGGTCTCTTTTCACCTGCTGCCCAGATAACGGCTACCTTAGTGTTTCCACAGGCTGTCTTCCAGCCTCATCCGTTTTACTATCATTGCGGAACACAACTCAAGCTAATTTCAAAAGTGCATTTTCCCTTTAAGATCGTCCGATGTACTTTTTCCTTTCAATTTCGTATGACAAACCTTTTTCTCGCTTGTTAATTTTTTGGGTTTGTGTGTAGATACTGTATCTGTTTTCTTTACTAACCTTTTTTCTCGCGTGATTTTGTACCTAAACTCTCTGCAATCGAACCATCTGGGTCTCTGATAATTTTTCTTTAACTTTTACTCAATACCACATAAATAAGTTTATCTGCGTGTAACAGCATCACTTCTTCGCAATGTCGTGTTTGGATCTTCGGTTGATGCTAAAATTAGCCCGTAGATGTCCTCTGTGGCTAAGAAATGAACTAACTTGTGAACTCATGAAGTTTGCAAAGTCCTTTGCGAAACACTTTCGACTTCTTCGTGAAAATTTTCCCAATCTTGCTTGGAAAGGGGAAAAAAGGGTTTACAACCGATCATTGCTGAGGAAGAAACCGTCTTAAAAGTTAGTTGTTCCCACCAGTTCTGAAACTCGCGAGTCACGGTTAGCTGAGGGACGCAAGGTAGTCAGTGCCTGCTGAATTTGACATTAAGACTTGCAATTAAATTCTGGAGGCTAAGCAATGCACTTTTTTCGCGCAAAAGAGGTTGGAGCAGAGTAGGTAATTCGATCGTCTGACAAACCAAAGCTTAAAACCAAGAGACGTACCAGAAATAAAAGGCAGAACAAGTATTGATTACTATCAATTTGATTTCCGTCGATTATGCCTGATGGTATTGTTATGAAATAATAATCTACAAACGCATTAAAAACCATTTTGTTTCTCAAGTGGTTTCGTGTTAATTGAGGTATGATGCCCTAACGATATTGAACATGGCAGGAAATAAAATTATTAAAAATTGATTAAAATCTAGACGTCTTATCAACTGTTTTGTTCTAATTTAAGGAAAGCTAAACGCTAGCTTATTCTGCCTGTTATTCTTCTGACTATTCTGACATATCATTTGGCAGTGGCATGATAACAATCCCTCCGTAAATACCGCCTGGTTTGGGGGAGGGGAGGAGGGGATAGGTTATTATACGGTTACACATCGCTTTGATATTATCTATTCATAATGAAATATTATATGCGAAAAGGAGTCCACATAAAAATCCACTGATCACGTCTACAACTGCTCTTAGAGGAAGTTGCATATGTCATTTTGTTTCTCTTATCTTCTCAGATGGCAAGAGCGACAGGCATCTGAAATTCAATATTTCATTTCAAAGAACGAAAGTGCTGACATTTGCTGAACTTCAGCTTTACAAACTTCCTCTCAAACTTCCCCACGAAAATTTCACCTCGACAGCGTCAGTCTTCATCTTCGACATTCACAGTGGACAGAGGTTGTCATCTCAAACTGTCTCCATGGAGACAGTTGGTTGGATAAACTTTACATTACCATTGGACGTCATTAATGAATGGAATGAAAAGCCAGATCGAAACACTGGAATCAAAGTGAACATCAGCGACACAACGATGTCACCTTTAATCAGATTTGCGACAAAAGAAATAAACTCTAGTTTGGAAATGCTTCTTCTCATTCATACCACGGATCTGTCGAAAAGTTTCCCGAAACTGGGCATCAATTTCACACCCATCGCTAACCCACCGAGGCGCATGCGCAGGTCATTACACCCCAATCATAAAGGACCTTGTGGACGTCACGAACTAAGCGTGCATTTTAAAGACCTAGGGTGGGATGAGTGGATTATTGCCCCCAGTAAGTACTCAGCGTATTACTGCGCAGGAAAATGCAAAAATGCTGACGTCAACATAGAGACAACAAATCACGCCCGGATACAGTTATTCTTAAGTGAACATGACTCGAACCCGCCAGCTTCACCTTGCTGCGTCCCAGGCGAATTAGGATCCATTGACCTGTTGTTCAACGGCGAACCAGGGCAAAGCACTTACATCCTCAAGAAAATGGATGAATTTGTAGTGATGTCCTGTGCCTGTCTGTGACGACGCAAAACCAAACAGACAACGCAAAACCACAGCTCGCCCAAGACGATTCTCTCCTTCCGCCAGGGGAGAGAAGAGTCACAGAAGAACTTATTCTTATGTTTCAGGCTGGCAAGATGTTTTACTGAGTTGGCATCTTGTTACACAGGATTTTTTAGACTTGTAGATATCGGACAGTCAACCATCTACAAATATGACGGAGAAATTCAATTTGTTTTTAGCTGAAACTAAAAGTCGTGTCGATGACTTTCGTGACGATCTTATCAGTAAAGCTTTTCGATGCGAAATTGATTACCTAGATTAGCCTTTTCTCTTTCTAACAAAATTTAGCAACCGCCTGATCGACCGCAAATAAAGAAAAACATGTGAA
The DNA here is from genome assembly GCF_036669915.1 of Pocillopora verrucosa. Taxonomy (NCBI): domain Eukaryota; kingdom Metazoa; phylum Cnidaria; class Anthozoa; order Scleractinia; family Pocilloporidae; genus Pocillopora; species Pocillopora verrucosa. Next base: position 5,369,071 of record NC_089315.1, on the reverse strand, counting down.
AAAGTAATTAAATCAGCGTTTATGGCACCAACAAGGAACTATTTAGAAATAGCATTTTCACTCGTTGAAAACAAAAATCGAAGATGTCTCCAGGAAAGTGTGCAGTGAACTGGAACCCACGATCATTTGAAATAGAATCATTCTGAAACACAGACCGGCTAAGCGGTCCATAATGGTAATTGATGGAAGTGGAATGCTATTTGGTCTAAAATGATACGAGTGACTTCAAAATTGAACGGGCGCACAGCGCGAGTTTAATTTGAAATCACAAGTATGATTTCAGACCAACTGAAATGACTTTCTTACATCCATTTTTGAAATTGCAAATTTCAGGCGCTAAAATACAATTATTTCCTTGTCTGTACGAATAATTTTATGATCCAGTACTAAGCTGGTTTTCAAAAAGTTGCGAGTGTTATCTCTCATTTTCCTCTTATTTGATTGGTTACTTTAAACAAGCCTTGAAAACTGATTAGTTGCTGTTTTAGGTTTTTCATTAGCTGGGAAAAAGGTGCGATTTGTAGCAAAAAAATGGTGCCATTCGTGTACGACTCGCATCGATGAAAGCCATTCAGATTGCAAGGATCAACAGTGATTTCAAATGGATGTATAAGTCGAAAACGTTCTTTAGTGGATAACTACGAAACCCAAACGCAGAGTGGAAAAGGTAGCCCGGTTCGGAATCACCACTAATCGGCGTTACCACCAGCGCCTTTGTTTGGAGGCTTGGCACATTAACTCCGCCCACGCTCCTTTAAATCGTGACGATGGCGGTCTGCTTCCTGACGCCTATTTACACCTCGTCAGAAAAAAGGCCGCTAATTAGTGATCATATAAAAGGACCTCTTGTTGCAGCGTTTAGATCACCCCTGATGAAGGCACTAGACAGGAGTGTCGAAACGTTGGGTCTATGAATTGTAACTTCTTCGGTTACATTCATTAAATCTGCAAACCAGTGTTGAATGTTCTTAGCAGGCCGGAGAAACGCAGAGAGGGGTGTGTTAAGAACAGGTCCTGAGAGGGAAGAAAAAAACACCGAATGATCTAAGAAAAAGAAAGTCAGGCTGGAAGAATGAGCACCTTAGTAATCAAATCACAATTAAAGAGCACCACTTGCGGTTTTATTGCACACTGACAAATAGGAGTGTTTGCTAGTGTAACTTTCACGAGTTATCAGCGCTATTCAATTATTTTAAAACAATGACCTGATCTAGTATTTACAATCTGATTTTTGATTAATACTTGGAAGCGATTCTTAAAAAGCACTTTAAATTATTTTTCACGATTACATTAACGGGCCATTTGATGCAAAATACCATCTACATAAGGACATTTTTTAGCCTTCACCAAAACCCTTTTAATTTCTAAACAACTCTTTTCATTGGCACGGAATAACCCTCGCGACTCATGCCAAGATCTTCGAATAAAATGGATTTCTGCATGTGAAGCAAAACTGCCTGATTCTTTAAACCACATGAGACAGTCATTACGAAAAAGCGTTCAAATGACGCAGAAAAAAGGGCTGGACTGAACTGTCATCGATCAGGAATTCTACCTGTTTCCAAACTAATACGAGGAAAGTCACGTTTCTGACGATTATTCCAGGCGATTGTAAAACATAATAAGTTAAATCTACTCTTTTACAACTTGATTAGCGTACGGTTAAGCGATGAAACTTTGCTAAACATTGAAAAATATATTAGATGCTTTTATGATTTACAATTCTTTAAGTTGATTAAATCTGTGAAAGTGTAGGTAAGAATCGTGTTGGCGCGAGCAATAAAGAAACTTTAATTTATAAAAAACGTTTCGATTTTAAACATAACTTCTTGTTAATTTTGTTGTTGTCGTTGTTGTTGTAATTTTGTGGCAAACAAATTTTGCTCGAGTGAGTTACAATTCTCTAGAAAGCATATTGTGAATGTAAAGCAGGAAAAAAAAAACGTTGCTCCTAGCTGCCGACGCAATAAGCCATGATTGAATTATGGCACTATCTAATGCTGCAATGATTTGCCTCATGAATAAAACCTTGTGACTTTCATATGAGGACAAGTTTCCACATCGAGACACTTCTATCTCCCCCAGTATATAAATTTTCTCCAACCATTTTTTGACCCCACCCCACAAATTTGAGAAAATATTCATTAGGCCTCCTTTAAACTTTAACTAAGTAAAAAAACCATATTTGGTAAGGTATTTTAAACCTCTAAACCTAAATTTCACAAGAAAATCATTGTAAAAGATTAGCTTTGAACAAATATTGGAAGTGAGGTCTTGGCTTAAGACCCTACAAGGTAAAGTTTGAAAAGTATATAACGTCAGCAATGAATTACGTATGGATATAATTTTGTGTGCAACTTCAAACACAAAAAGCCGCATCACTGCTGATGCATTGGGTAAAGATAAAAACGTAATAGTACAATTCTATGTTTAAAATCACTGATGAATACAAAACTAGTGAAATACTGATGCAGGGTGAGTGCCGAACTAAGGTAAAGTATTCAAAACCACTGCTGAGATAGAGGTTGACTATGTTAACAGTGCGTTCCCATAGGTAATTTTTTTAACCGTCATGGTAGCGCCAAGACAGAAATATTCTGATAATCTGACGATGGTGCTTTCGTTCAATGTCTTCGCCTTCTTTTTCCACCGGATATTGCAAAGTGGTTTTCAATGCCCAGTACCGCCATCTTTCGAGAAATGCCGACGGCCTCTGAATAATTTGCGAACATATATTCAGAGGAAACTTTACCCGTCTCGATCTGTTGACTGAACATCCACAGAGGTTAATATCTTCCTCGCAAGCAAGTCAAGGGAAGCTGTTGACGAGGTGCTTCGGAACCCTGGGTTGTAGTGTCGGTGTATCGAAAGTGCGCCTGCAATACACTGCACGAGTCGGCGGGCTTTTATCCTCCAAACACAACAGATCTGAGAAGTTCTTTGACTCAAAAAGGCTTCTATAGGCTCGTCTGTACTCTTTGTCGAAGGCATCTGAGAAAGTAGTCATGGTAATAAAATCTTTAATTACAAAATGTGTTGAGAAATTCACTAATAAAAAGTGGGGGAAAAGAAACGAGTATCTCCAAGTAACTTGTATTTTGTTCGCAAGGAGGTTTTACTAATAAAAACCGCATTACTCTGCTTGATATAAATTTCCTTGGACTTAAGGGAAAAACTTTGATTACCCACCGACGTCAATGTTCTCTGCTCCTAAGGCTGTCAGTGACAAGTAAAGCAACTCTCGATAAACACTCCTGACGGGAAGAAAATTTACATTTGTTAGGAACAAATATTCTCGACTTTCAAGAGCGCTTTGAGTGCCCTCGAGGACAAAAAGCGCGTAAAAACAGGTCAATAAATTTATAATAAATACGTATACAAAAATAGTTTAAGAGAAAGTTGAAATCAAAGTAGTCACAAATGCCAGGCTTGGAAGAACGCGAGTGGCCAAGTTGTGATTAATTTTGCAGTTAAAATTGATTCCAAGAGGGGGGCAAGTTTTCAAGAAAATTAGATTGCAAAATAAAGCAGTCACTGCAGTCCTGCATTTCATTCCACAGTTAAACACTGTTTCGAGTCTGGTAAGACACTTACCATTTTGCGTTAGGGTTGATGTTCTTTTGCCGGTTTCGTTCCTCCAGCAGTATTAAAGCTGGGCTGTAAACGTCGTTTTCCTGAATATGAGCCACTACTGACTGCAATACACTGGAGATGAGGCAAAGAAAAACAACAGGTGATTACAGGGGTCACGGTATCACACGCTGATCTATAAATGATCTAACAGGTATATCAAAACAAATATCACTGGGACATACACTGAGTCGTCCTTCGTCAACTGATTATAGAACGAATTAAATTAATTTCAGAGTGTAGTCTCGTGGAGAAAGGAAAATCCGGGGAATGACGAGAGCTAACAACAAACTCGCCCTCATGTGACACCGGGTTCTGGAATCGAACTCAGGCTACAGCGTTGGGAGGCGAGCCATTCCGATTCCCTCTTCCCCCCTTCTCCATAACAAGGAAAATCCTTACGCCCTAGTAGTAAGTCCTTTGTCCGTCAGTGATCCTTGCTGATCCGCTACAGGGGCAAACAAACAAACAAAATTTTAAATTATTAGTTTCCTTGTTAACTTTTTCCTCAAGCAAACACTAGTCGCCTGAAGTACATTATCAGAGCCACATGCGCAAATATTAGTTAAAGCCTGGCAGAAGGAAACTTCAAAAGAAGATGTAACCATCATCAATACTTGCTGAAAGAAACGACCCGAATGTCCACAGTGAAGCCTAATCTCTTAAAGAAATCAAAGCGACATTGAAAGTAGTGCTGGCTAGCAAAAAATTCTGCTTTTGACATTAGCTCCTTGTTCAAGGAAATAACTCTCCATTTTTCGATCATAACGCATGGAAAAAAATTCTTCTTACCAGCAAAACAGTTAATGTATAGCTCTTGCCCAGAAAAATTACCGTTAAATAGTACAAACCTGGCGCATTCCACAAAACGTACAATGGGACCGTGTCATATTCCTCCCTGTCTCCATCCCACGAAGTGGACACAAGGACCTGGGTTCCAAGTCCTGAGATACTGCGCCGCTCCTATCACGTGATCAATTAGACAGACTTGATGTATGAAAAAACATGCATGATCGATAGACGCCATAAAAGTCCGTTAAAATAAAAACCAATTCAACGCGGGTATCCAACTGGCCTGAAGGGCTCTATGATTGTCTTCAAAGGATTTCCGCTTGAGGCACAAGAATAATTTGATTTCTGCTTGACTGTTTAATTTCCAGTAACATATGCGCAGAGAAGTGAGAGTAGATCGTTCTAGCTTGAAACACAACGACGAGAAGCGACATTCAGTGTAAGAATCAAAAGTATCGTGTTCGTAAATGTTAACTTTTTAGCCCAAACTGCCAATGTGTACTAACGGCCACGAAGACCCTTCAGAAAGCAATTGACAAGTAAAATTTCTTGGCAAAGATGTAATGGCATTATATACACTCATCTGCCTGATTTAACACTAAATTCGACCAACCATTTTAGAAAGAAATGAATCACAGCAAGAAAAAGGTTACGTTTCTTCACCTCGAATCTGTCAGCTCTTTCGTTGCTGGGGTAGGTGGACAACACGTGATCTGCCAAGTGCGAGGGTAGGTCAAGCCTTTTAAAATACCAAACCTGAGGGGAAAAAACGCATCATTCAAAACTAGTAAGATTTTCAAATGGTTCCCTAATTTTCGAGGAGAGAGGAAGGAAGACAAATGCACTGGATTCAAACCAAAAGGACCGTAAATCCTCGAATATTATCTTTTCATGTGTATTAACAGATAAAGTTTGATTACACTTTCTTGCAAGTGTGGCTCGTAGACGTTTAACTTTGCAATTGTCCCACGTTTTTTAGAAATGAATAAAATCTTTCTCATTTCGATGACTAAGCTTGAGGTTCACAGCATATCTACTATTTCTATTCCCACTATTTCTTAAAAAGAAATATAAACATGAATAAACTTCTGTAAGAAAAAAAAATATATAGAAATTTGTCTCACCAGATTCCAAAAGATGTCAGGTTTCGCTTGCACGACGTCAGGAAATTGTAGTGTGCTGATGCCATCATTTTCAAACATATTTTCAAGTTCTTTTCTCAAAACCAAAGGATTAAGGTAAGTGACCATAATATTATCCCTTTCTTCTGGAGGTCTGGATACTGTAAAGAAAGAGAGAGCAAATCAATTCAAGGTGTCACAAAAATCACCTATATTAAGCTATCAGATTTGTGAGGAAATAAATTGTTTATAATGATAATAATAACAATAACATAAAAGAATTAAATTGCGCCATTTCCACAAAGTAACCAACAGCGATTTACAATATTAAAAGTTAAATAAAAAAATAATTAATAGAAAACCAATTGAAAATACATTTAAACGAAAGGTCTAAGCCACATTATTAAAACTATATGATATGTCATAAATACGCTTAGATTTAAAAGTGGTCAACGACTTGCACCTCCTTATATCCTCTGGAAGAGAATTCCATAATACTGGTGCGTTAGATGAAAAAGCTCTAAAGTAAAGTAAAGTTATGCTAGAGGAGCGCAATGTTCTCGGAGGAATGTAACGCTATAAAAGTTCCTGTTTCGAGACCATTGCTTTGCAACCTTTAACTTCTCAGAATCATTCAAGACTTCAGCTGATACTTTAAAGCTAATTTCAACAGAAAAATTAAGTAAAAAAGACGCCCAAAAATTATCCTTTTTTTTTTTTTATCTTCAAAAGTTCATCAGTCAATCTTTACTTACCGTACCACGTGCTTCCGTGGCTACAGGTGCTGTTGCTACTACGCATGCGCTGAAACCATGATCCAGTCCTCGGGCTGCCATGCAAGCTCCCCGAGGGACTGGCGTTGGCGCTTGACGGTGCACTGATGCTGTGACGCATTCGATGGTGACTACCCCGTATGGGGACGGGATTAGAGGCGGGGGGAGACAGCGCAACGACACTTATTGGTCGCGTGGGAGCGGAGAACTTGATAAGATTAGATTCAATCGTGGAAGGCACCGAGTTGCTTAGCGGTTCGGAGGTCGGTTCCACTTCGCCATTCCCCGGCAGAAGTTCGGAACTTCCGAAGCTGTTAATACTTGACGATAACTCTGAACTTGGATGCGATGAAAAACAATTCCGGTAATCCTTGGAGGAAACGATAGAGGTTAAATGGTAAAAGCAAGCAGTAGTATTAGGGTGCAAGACAAAAACATTTTTGTGACAGTCTAACCTTTTCTTCACTTTTTTCCCTCTAAAGAGTATATTACATTCATGCAACTTGGGAATTTCCCTTTTCGTAAATGACAACCTCAACGTTTTGGATACAAATCAATACAGCCAGAAAGAGAGAAACCTTAGCAAATGAGGAAAAGTGTTCGATGAATGCATAACTTGCGGGATATGGGATATAACGAGAACGTGAATTGGCCACAGTAGAAAAATTTGAAAGCTGACGTTTCGAGCGTCAGCCCGTCAGAGCGGATTCACGCTCGAAACATCAGCCTTAGAATCTTTAGAATTTTTCAAGGTACCTTGATCTTTACTGTCAGTCTTGCGACCTGCTGTGTATGGCAGTAGGGGCATCTGTACAAAGAAAAAAAAGAACGTATAGGAAGGAAAAAGGCAAAATAGCAGTTTAAGAATATGACAAATTAAACAACAAAAAAAATCGGCTTTTTAGCTTCGAGGTGGTTTAAGTCATAAGGAACCTTCAACTAACTTTTTCATATCAAGGGTCACCAAAACGTCTGAATAACTTTTCGTTGCGTCATCATCATTATCATTAACTCACCAAGCTAGAGTTTTCAGCTTCGTGACATCTGTTCACAATATCTTAAAATTGAATAATCTACAGCATCTAACGAGAAATGTCTGACGCTGCTCAAAGACTTCCAGTTTGTAACAATATTTTTACTATCCCAAGGTAATTTCTGGAAGCCTTTTCTATATTCTCAACAAGCAAACAAATTCGCAGGCTACACAGTCTACACGCATGCGTCATGAGAAGCCCTACCCGGTGTTAAGGTTGGACTCATCTGCTGTCCAGCCAGCCAAGATGTCTTCATCGTAAAGGTATCTCCCACATTTAGTACACTGGTTACACGAACACAACACAGCTTCCAGTGCAGTATCAGGCTGTAGAGCAGCAGGAAGGCCAAGAATGACATCATCCAACATCCTGGTGGTGTACTCATACGGATCAGAGTCCTCACTGTTGGCATTGATATACAACGTGGAATTCTGCAAGCCATCGCTAAACGCAGCTGATAACACCGACGTTTCGCTGACAGTTCTACCGTTCGTGTGCCGTTTTCTTCGTGTGGAGGACGGCACACCGTCCAGCGACGTGGTGGACAGGTTCAGAATGTCCGCTGCTTCAGAGGCCGTAGACATTTCGCTGATTGTTCGCTCGCGCCGCGATTTGATCTCTCTATCTGGAGTGCGTCTACCTTCACCATCATTCGACTCTCCCAAGTCAAGCAAGCGTTCGTGTGACAAGGCTTTCTCGCGTTCGCGTGACGGAGTGCGTGACCGGTCGGATTTTTTCAGTGTCGCTCTTCTAGGCGTGTCTAGTAGATCTAAGTCGTTGTTTGACCCGGTCGGGGACAAGGAATCTAGGAACAAATTACAAAGGAATAACCTCACTCCACCATGTTTGTGTTATAAAATCTGTGAACCACAAGGAATGGAGAACAGCAGACAAACAACAAATTAAGCTTTAAGAAAAAGTGCTACTTTTTTTTTTAGTCCTTGTCTTATAGGAGGTGACAGAACATTGGTTCAATGAGATAAGGAATACACCACAGAAGAAGAACTTATCCAAGTTAGAACAAGGATTGCAGAGGACAGGCGAAAAACGATGATTGGAACGACCTAAAAGGAAAATTCAAATTTCCGTTTACCTCCTTTGTTATTCTTTGCTAATCTCGCTAGTCTTTGAAGCTCATATACAGCGGCAAAGAAATTCCTTAGCTTATTCCACATGTGTGAACTGGTCGTGTTGGAAGGCCATTTGCCCTCAATTACAGCCTGCGAAAAAGAGAAAAAAACCATCAACTATGACGTAACACAAACACTGAATGCAAAGGTTCTGTCGCGATAAAGAATTATTACTTTTGTGATTCGCGACCTTTTGGCAATTACCCTTCAAGAGATCTTTCTCCATACCGCGAGCGAGATGTAAAAAAATGTCATGTACTGGCCTCAAAGTGAGAAAGCATGGTAGAAGGTTTTTAAAATTTCTGATCAGTGAAAAGCATATTAACCATGAAACAACATCTGATTGTGAGATTTACTGACCTTCACATGACGGTTGGCCAGCTGGAAAGTTCTCCTAGGGGAAGGTAAGAGGGAAAAGGTTGGGGTGGGGGAGAGCGGAAGGGTTAGGTTACCCCGCGAGCTGGGAAGCACGTCATCTGACCAGGGATATAACATACCGGTATATCGTTTACAATACACACGTATGGAACAACGCGTGGATCAGAAACTTTTACTTTCAGAAGAAAGTTCGGAGCTTTTTCTTTCATAGAGCCAGGAGCAAATTTATAATCAAAACATCTCCTTACCCTGTTGTAGTAGCCGTACGTGACAGCATTTGGAGTTATTCCTTGGTTTTTCATCTCAAACAAGACCTGAATGGAGAAAAAGAAATCACATTTTCCAAGAAATTACCACACATCAATGTTGAAAGAGCACTTTTTAGCTAAATACGTCGTGAACGCGCAGGAGGACGATTCTAGCTCAGAGATATCATCTTGAGTAGTAAAAAAGACATTTTTTCACTCAAGTGGCTGTTCTGTGATAAAGAGGCAGGCAACCTACACTATATTTAATACTTCTGGTAAAGAAACATACAAACACATTTTCTTAAGTGGCGATGCACGTGATATCAATACACTATCAATTCTGTTAACACAATAACCTCTGCTTCCGTTAACATTTCATGCGACTATTCTCAACAAGCAGATCTAACTTATTCGATAAACCAGCCAACGTACTTGTGATAAACAAAAAAAACAACAACAATCTTAAGTGTTGTTCTTTCGTGCCTACATACACGTAGGTACAAACATTGACACGGCCTGTATCAGAAACAACTGCTATGATACTGACCTTCACAGCTAAGGCTGGGTGACCGTACTGCCCACATAGCTGCATAAGCACTCGGTAGCAAACCTGGTTCATGAGAGAAGTAGGAGTTAAGTCTCATATCCAGTCCGGAAGTGAACCAGTTATCAATCAGATTTGGTAGGCCAGAACAATTCAGCCAGTAGGGAAGGCCAGGGGTTTCACTAATCTATTCCCTACGCAGCTTTCGATGGCGTAATAGGCGGAAGTGACCAAGTGACCAAGTCTCTTTCTGGAAGGTTTTTTTTTACCTTCACTCCCTTAAGTTAGGGAATCTCTCTCAAACATTGGCTTCTAGTGATTTTAGTAGACTCACCTCATCTGGTAACTTAACACCCTTTTTCTTCATTTTACACAAGACCTGCCGCAAAGATATTGTAAAAGGTGACTCCGTTGCCGAACAAGGAAAGCGGGGTTTGGACGTATTCGTAAATAGGAAGTGTTTTTAAGACACTCAATTGAAATTCGCTACATCAAAGAGTTCGCGCCCGTGTCATATTTACTCTCTGATGATCTCTCATTGAGGCGATGGGATAAATTTCAATGACAAACACTTTACTCAGTAATAGGCCAAGAATTATGTTACTTATGGAAAAGAGCTACATCAACATTCCTGACATTCCATTCAAAACGAAGAGGTTCTCCTACGTAGCCACTCTTGGTAATGCCACGCCACGGTTCGGTGTGAAATCCAAAACAATTATTGCGAAAGAAGACCATGAAACTTCTCAATACTTCCTGCCCAAATGTACATTAAACCCACCTCGAAAGCTACGTGTAACACTTTAGCCTTGTTGTGATGACGCTTCACATAGGCGGGAAGATGAATAAACCACAAACTGTAGCAATGAGCTAAGAGGCACCTGGCGTAAGGAACGAAACAAAAGTTAGAAATTAAACAAAACAAAACAAATGAATACACAATTCAAATAACTCACTTGGCCCAGCTTATGGGACTTCCCGCGTACTTTTTCGCCATCTAAAGAAAGAGAAAAAAAGTTCAAATTTGAGATCGTCCACAACAAGAACTAAGGTCAGCATCATACGAGTTCTTGTAACCTTCATGGCAAACCCCTGAGGCTTGAGGGAACGTCGATACCTCTTTTCCCTCCGCTCTTATGTCATTCCCAAGAATTAGATGATCAAGCTACGGTTAAAAAGTAAATCTATTTCACCGAACAAAACAGAAGAATACCCCTTATTTACAAGGACATGTCAAGATTTTGGGCATTAACCCTTTTAGTAAAAAAACAGTAAAAACACATTTTTCAGACCTCAGTATTTTATTACCAGAACAGATTGATGTCTTTCTGCCTTTGTTCTTTTGACCACAGGAGATACTGGAGGCGTCTGAGCAGGCTTAGCAGAAAAAGAAAGCCCCTCAGGCTTCATAAGATCGACATTTAAAACTGGAAACACTGGATAACTGATGGAAAAAAAAATAATCAAATCAAAAATTGCCAAAGATTCGACCTTTGATCACGTGTTCTAAGTGAAAGCAACATCATAGCTAACGGCGTGGGGCTTGGGATGAGAACGACTTCGAAAAATTCGTCAGCAAAAGTTCACTAAGTAAACATGGGAGGAAACAAGCTTCCGTTTTCGCTGGAAAAAATCGACACATCACGGCCGACGCCCAGATTGGCGATCCCACTCTCTCTCCTCCTGCCCACTTCCACAGTTAATTGACAGAAAATTGCTGTAGGAACAACGAGAACTTGTCAGGTCTTCACCTTAATTAAGAATAGTCTTTGAGGAATCAATTCAAAACCGTCTTGGCCACCCAATGAACCTGCCTGAAATTTTCTCAGTTTTAATAGTTCTCTACTTACGTATACAACTTCCCTTTATCCATGTTGGAAACATCTGGTGGTGTGACAACATAGGTCCTCTGACCACCCCTGGTAAAGAAATAATGTGTATTGAAACTTCCACAGATAGAGACTTGATTTCTATAACGCAGATGGAAGGATATCTAATTGTTCGGGGTTCCATCACTCACGGGGGAATCGAATGTTGCACTGCCTTGCCTTCATAAAATTTGTCTTACATCTCCTTTACTTTATCGTTCCTAGTCATGGTACCATAAGCTGGGCCCAAAATTAACTTTTAGTCGTGGCACCGACTGGAAATTTTAACGTTTACTTTGATTTAATTGCCAGACGGAACGAGGTCGCCAAGGAGTGGAATTTGTCTCGTATGCGTCCCACTGCGAAACACGAAATCGCGAAGTTTTGAAAGAGACGTTGCTATGCTTTAAACATTTTTCTACTTGAGAAAGATCACCATTTGAGTACATACAAACGCAATGAACTTTCCGCACCGATTTACACGGAACCAATTGTAAAAACAGTTAATTTTCGGTCGCATTGGCGACCAGCTTGTCACAATTTCGAACCTTGAGAAGGCACGGGGTTTAAAGCCCATGTTCCGCATAACTGACGAATGCTACAAAGACTGACAGGAATTTAGTCGGCCTCAAACGTAAATGCAGCAATATGAAGTCGAAATATAACGGTCCACAACCGATGTGGAATCTATAAATCTTTTTTTTTTTTAATTTGAATTTTAGGTAAGACTTACTGAAATAAAACAATGATACCTTGCAACTGATTCATCTACTTCAACAAGACGACAGTCTGGTAATACGTCCAGCTACAACACAAAGCACTCAAAAGCATTACTCTTTGGTCATCTCACAAAATCTCGGGGATCGAGATACATTACGCCGGATTTCGTGTACTGAAATCTTAAAAATTCACAAATCATGACGTGGCTCAGTCCCAAAGCCAAAGGTATATCGGTGCGCTTACGAGGATTGTGGGTGCATCAAACCACAGCTGGGAACTGGGCATAATTTATGGCCTTAAGACAGGGTTTACAAAGTAGAGAAAAGCAAAGAGTTGTGGAAGTTTGTGGAAGTTCCTTCCGGCGGAAGGAATGAACAGACATATCAATGTGGGACACTCCCAAAAAGAATCCTACACATAAAGCGAGTTACCTTTTCTAAACAGTTGTCAAAGAATGCGAACAAAGAGTCTTGTGACGATACAAAGGATCTCCCTTCAATAAACCGGCTAAACATCTGTTTGAAAAAACAAACAAAAAAAAAACAAACAAAAGCAAAAATCAGACGTATAGAATAACTCTAGCAAAAACATCATTACACCTGGGCTCAAACAGTACCACGGAAGAAAAAGTCAAATCAGGAGTCATAGTCTAAATTTTTTGTTACCTGTGTCCTTGATAAGATTTGAAAAAACTTTGATTGTGAATTCGGACGACTCCTAAGAAAACCTAGCAAAAGAAAAATCCACAATCACAGTCTTGGTTTTAAGCCACAAACATACTCAAAAACACTTAATTCAGCTCATTTCAACATAAAACGCGATTCTTTCCAGGTACTTTCACCCTTTCAAGAGCTACTCAGCACAAGTTGCGGTTTAATAATTTTTCCATGGGCAAAATAAGTGTGTCTTCTACATACAAACCTTCAAGGTCAAAGAGCGACGTCAGATCGCACGTCCCCTGGGTTGGTCTTGAAGTGATTGGTTTTAAGAAAGCCCTACGAAACAATTTAATCGTTTTAACTGAATGGGTTAGCATAGGTAATTATTGCTATAAAAATGCTTATTGACCCCTATAAACTCGAGTAAGTACATCGCTCTGACAAAGGGCTAACGTTCGAAAACGTCAGCTTTAGAAATTCTCGACGACGGCGGCTAATTTAAAATATCATCTCAGTTGATGAAACCAAATTATCTTGTTGTAACCCCCCTTACCCCCCCCCCCCCCAAAAGACGCAGCACCACAGTTTCTTTAGAAAATGACCCCCTCTTATGAATATTATCCTTCGAAGAAGAAAAACTCAAGGAAAATCGAAGAAGTTTCGTGTTAAATAGAACTGAAATTTGTCGACGGTGATTTCTCCCTATACTATTCTTTATCGCTGCGTTTTTAAATAACACATTAACATCTAGATAACTAACTTTCATTTTTGTTTGTTTTAATTTTTTCAAATAATGTTTCATCAAAAAAGAATGTTTTACTCACTCATAGCCTTTCAAAATTGTTGCCATAAACCGTAGGAAAGCATCTTGAATGGCTACCTCTAGTTGAAGCTGAGAAAAAATAACATAGCTCATGTGATGGAAAGTTTCATTGCATTTGTCTAGATTGGAACGCGGTTGCTGCATGAATTTTTTTTCTTGCCATTAGATAAGAGAGCATCATTGTCATGAGATTAGAGAGCATCTTCATCTTGCCATTAGATGAGAGAGCATCTTCATCTTGCCATTAGATTAGAGAGCATCTTCATCTCGCCATTAGATTAGAGAGCATCTTCGCAGTTTTTTCCTTTTCAAAACATTTAGCTCAACATTTTGACTCTTTCATAAGCACTTAGTGTAAATCGTCGCATTCCCTGTAAGTTTAAAGCAAATGGATTAAGTGTCGAAAGTAATCAAGGATTGAATTGGGTTTTCTTCCCTACGCTCTGTGATTGGCCCAAAAAACATCCTCTCAACCAATCAGATGCAAAACTTGAACCCGACGCTACTTGGTTACCCGCGTTTTCCTGCGCCTCCAGTAGTTTATTTGTTTTCACTTTGAGGTCTCTGATTGGCTGTTGCAATTTTTTTCTGCAAAGGTTTTGATAAAACTCCCTCGATATGCGCCCCATTCTTACCCCGTTAGCCTACCTTAGCACGCAGTATTTCAAAGGTTCATTCCATTTAATGGCTATTCTCTTAGACATTTACAAATTATTTAAGATATCGTGTCTTGTTAAATCAAAGCTGCAACGAATCTTACCCTTTTTCTTGAATAGGACGTGTCATGATCCAGGGGAGCTAACTCGATGGCTGTCTCTATGATATCTCCACCAATAGCTGCAGTCAAATCAAACTGAACATTACACGACCGTGTACAAAGCTATCAATTTCCATAACACTTTCTGTTTTCTTACTTTCTTTTTTCTGAAGCCACTCACTCATTCAGTAGCACAGGCTTTTCGCGCTACCAGTAAACTCGCTTGAACGCTACTTCGTGACTCTCCATTCAACATCTTTCATGCAAGTCATATTGAATGCTTTAAAACCGTTCGATTCTTCAGTTAAGCCCACCAAAAAGCCTTACTAACGCATATACAGTGTGAAACCTGTGTTAAGCGGTCACCTACGATGGCGGGCGGACCACTTAATACAGGTTCCACAGATTGGGAGTGTTATTTAAAAAAAATACAGAACGCAACTTTATGTCATAATTGACAACTTTATGTACACGATCTTGCTCAAAAATACTCACTTTGATTTTTAGAAAGAAACATGGATTATAAATTAGTTGATAGATTATTCTTAGTCATATTTGAGTGGTTCGGCGTTAAACGAGAGATAATACAAACAAGACCGTTGAAAAAGGTAATAGGTGACCGCTAAATAGAGGTGAAAATTACAGTGATTAAAGGGAAACAAATTCGGGACTTAAGGAACCAGCCGCTAAATACAGGTTCGAGTGTATTACCCTATCAATAGCGATGTATTTTTAATCATTTCACGTACACTTGTTGCTGAATTTCTCAATATAGAACAACTTACATTCTCTTTCCTTATGGCACAGTTGGTATAATTGATAAAAAAGCTCACTCAGTCTTTCTTGTAAGACTTTTCCCGGTTTCTGCATAGAAGTAAGAATGGAATTTAAATGAGAGGCAAAAAACGGAGGTTAGCGCTAAACCTTTACTCCACATCCAGATAAGAATTCAACAATTGTCAGCCTATGCATAACTACTACTGCTTAGGATTGAGTCGTTCATGGAGATATAAATCCACGATATATATCTTGTTTGAATCGACAAGCATTTCCAAATTTACAATGGTAGTAATAAATTTTAAACTCATCCTTAATCTCATTAATTATTACATACCTTTGGAAGACTTTTCCAGCTAGCACCTTTGAGTTCATTCTCTCTGTAATGTACATAAATTCACCACATGAATTATGAAGAACGATATAATTGCACGGCGGGAAAAACGACTCTTTATTCCAAGATGTATTCCAAATTGATTTTATACAATACACGTGTAGCTTGAGATGTGCCTAAATCTACATTTTAGAAAAGGTACGAGTTGTGAGCCTCAGTAATACAAAGTTTTGTCTCTCATTTCACCAAACTTACAGTGAAATAGTGTTGTTATCTAGGTCAACACAAGTGACATCATCAGGTGGATCATACTGATCAAAGTATCGTGAATCAATACCTGAAAAACAATAGTAGATATCTTTCAACACATCAACCTCTAATGTAGTATTTATTCTTACACTTAATTTGGTGTAGAGTATAATAATAAAAAATTTCGGAAAAAAAAATTTTGTAGAAAACGAACAGCTAAAATTAAGGGCGTTTGTCAAGAGAATGTGGTACTGGCATGGTTGGTCTTTAAGTTAGGGGAAAAGAGCCGGAATTGAATTGTTATGAAATTAAGATGAGAACCAGTGTTTACTGTAAAGTTTAATTGATTACCAAATGTTTCAAATGAAAAAGTAGATATCTTATTTGTTCTGTTTAATTCTTTCCTTTTACTTACCCACAATAAATGGACAAGGTGCATCTAGAACATCATTTAACCCTAATGGACAAAGTGGAACATAGGGGCATTGCCAGCTGAAGGGAAACAGAAGCTGAAAGAGAGGAACATCTCAACTGTTTATGGACAATGAATGACGGCAACAGTTTGTAGTATACCTAGCTGCATTTACATGTACAAATGTTTTAGCAGCTGAAAAATACACTAGCTAACTGTTAATACTACATGATGTTAAACTACTTCCTTTCATCACAATTTTTTTAAGAGAAGTTCCTAGTTTCTTGCATGACATGCGAGTGCTAAGACATTGCATAGAGTATACCAACATTTGGTGGTATTTTCGATGCCTTTATTCTTACAAAGCTGTAGTTTACGCAACCAAATGTGCTTAATATGTTCATGACAGTACCACTCAAAGAAAATAAGATGCAAATTTTTCTTTCTCAAACTGGATATCAAAAAACCATACAAAATGTACCAGATATTGGTTCTTTATTGTACATAAGTAAAAGGGATGCTACAACACTATAACACCAGCCCAATCCCTCCCATAAAAGTTAAGTGTTTCCTAACAGGTCACTAACACTCATGTCCATCAGCACAATTGGATCAAGAAAAAAGAAAATCAAATCAAATTAATTTAGAAAGGAGTAATGTGATGGGTTTTTACAATAATCACAGCATACCGTTGTTATTGCCTCAGCAATACTTGTCATCAGAGGTGGTCGTAGAGAGTGAATCAGTATTTTGTGTTCAGTGAGAACAAGATAAAACAAAAGCATGGCATTGTCTGGATGCAGGTAGCGAAGCATAGCTATGTAAGACGCACCACTGAAATAAACAATACAAATTCACTGGTTAATCAACTACGAAACTTTCAAAATGATGATGAATGACCCCTTACACCCTAACATCAGTATGCATATTCTAAATAATATTCTCTACACATTTCCTAAGGTACTGACAAGAAGAACATCCACCCAATACCTCTTCCTTCCATACATTGGCCACTCATATTTGCATAAATTATGAAAAGTGTTTGGACGCTATAATTGTATTTTGAACATTTGCCTCGGCACACTAAAGCAACAAATCCATTTACAAGCACTTGTGATAGTCAAGAAAGATTAAGTCTACTTTCATGAAAATCTTAATTCTAATCCATGTTACCTGACTGGCAAAGGAGTGTGAGAGAGTTGGCTTATTTCAAATGGATCATACATGCTTGTCTGCAAAAACAAATTGAAAAATAAACATGTCACTTCTGGCCCTCTAAATAACATCCATCTGCTCTTTGGGGTTTTGTAATTTTCATAGGCTATTCAATTCCGCATGAAAAAAAACAAAAAACGTTTGCCTCTTGGTTGACCTAAACCCAAGCAAAGATGGGGGTGGGAGGAGGAGGAGGAGGAGGAGAAGGAGGAGGAGGAGAAGGAGGAGTAGCAGTAGTAGTAAAGGTTACTCAACAGGTAGCTGTTGCTGCCTATTTGCTTGCCATGTTTTTCATTTCATGCCTACTGAACTGTGAGGTTGGTACAGAATAGTGCTGTAATCAAAGACCATCAGAAATGTTGCTTTGTAATCTACTTTTGACTGATCTCAAAAAAAAAATAATAATAAATAAATAAATCAAGGGTACCTGCACAAGAATTCTTGGTCTTTGGGGTGAAGGAAAAGGAACATCAAGCATCAAAATTGCTATATACCTACATGACAAAGATATATACACCTGTCTGTCACATTCTATGCTTAATGAGTTGATTACAACATTCAAAATCAATTTGAAGAAAGGAAAACATTGCTTATCTTTTGATGAATTACTGCATATTAAGTAATGAAAGTAATATCAAAGCAACTGGCTCATTGTTATGAACATCAATCACACTTCCCTTCAAGTTAATCAATTCCAACATCTTCAGATTTCAGCTGTAAAACTTAGCACCACATTGTTTACAAATGTAACCAATAAACTGCAAAAGTATTCTAAGGTACCTTTCAATGGGCAGTGGCTGTGCTGATACAGAAATTCTATACAACTGGGACAGGAACTTTTTGAAAGCTTCAAAAAATGGCCAATGCGACAACACACACATGCACTTGTTTGTGTGAGCAACTCTTTTCCCTTCTTCAGAATTCTAGAGACAGTCAACAGTAAATGGAAAAAAATTTTAACTGGAATACTTGATCAAGAAGTTCATTCGGCACTATAGATGGCATACCTATCTGCCTACCTACCACATATAAGTTGCCTGCTAAATTTCAATGACTTGAACTATTTTCATTAAGAAATGGAGAATCATTTTTTTGTATCTTTCAACTATACTCCTTCTACTGCATTTCTTAAATGAATCCTCCACTACAGAAACAAATCATCGTTAAAATTTAAGATAATTTTTAAGGTAAAATTTGTTGTAACAAATGTAAATTTGAATAAAGTATTTTGTGCTAGAAAAATTGAAACAGATATTGGCTGTTTTCAAACTGCAGTTCTGACCTATATTCATTTTAAAAGACTCAGCTTATGTAGTTTTTCCATAGTCTTCTATGCCTCTGACCCACATTACTTATGGAATATCAGTGCGTCAATTTTTTTTTTTCTTAGTGCATCATCTGCTCAAGGCCTTGCAGTCCTTTCATGAGCAAGACATTATCACATCTGGTTAAAATTTTTGCTATAATCTATTTCTAAAATTTCCTTATTCGCACTTCAGTTCAGTAAAAGCCCCTTAGAGTCACTACAATACTTACTTGGTCATCATCCAGCTTTAAAGCTTTTTTCCTTTCCTCTGTCAGTTGCTCCTCAGGAAGCAGTTCAAAGAATGTTACTGCTGCTCCATAAATCTTAAATTTGGTAAAAGTTAATATTTTAATGTAATTATCAACCCTAAGATTTATCTGCTGATTGTAATGCCATACACATTCCCCATATATTAAGCACACTGGAGCAAAAAGGTCAACTAATGTACATGAAATACATAGCAGTTGATGAGAGAATTATTAAGTTTAAGAATTCTCAAGCAGCGACATGTTTGCCTTGTGTTTTTTGTCACTCTTCACATGTTATCCTGCTGAAGCTGAAGTATTAGTTTACTAGCTTTAAAATCCCAACCTAAAAATTCCACTTTTGTTTGTTTTCTTAATTAAGACATGTTGACAAATTCACAATCACTTCAGACATTCCAGAAAATTATTAGTCACAGCATACCTTTTGGCCTGAAGCACCTGTAAGTACAAATGTGGAGAAAGAGGGAAGAGGATATTGAGAATTTTCAGGCCAGCACTCAATAATTGCTCCTTGAGGAAGGCAAAACATTGGAATTGTATCTGGAAGTGGAAAACGTTCATAGTCCTCCACAGGAAATCGACTGAGAACCTCTAAAAGATAAGGATGAAACAAACACTTTTTTAAACAACAACACGGAATTCATGAGGATTTATGAAAAGATTAACTACAGTTCCAGACACTTGTCTCTAGAAGCGGTTTCCCCTGGACTGAGTCACGTGTCTAGCTTTGTTTGAAAGGTCTTTAATTAACCATGGTAAGGTTGTACAAAAAATTGAAAAACAGAACCATTTGAATAATGGTGATTGAAACTGAAGTTTTGCAAAGTAAACCATGAAATGCCAGCACACTCTGTTACCTGCAGGGTACATGATAGAGCGCAGCCTTGCTAATGACTTTCTGTAACAAAGGTACACATCTGATCCAACCTGAAAAAGAATTATGAAATGAACTGTCACGAGTACCAAATATCTTACTGAGTAGCATTCCAGTGAATTGTGCAGCTCTTGATGAACATAAAACCTCTGCATGTCTTAAATATCACATGACTCAAGCAATCACAGAAAAAAAAAATGAAAATAAAACCTACCATGCCTTTGTTGAGATTCCTGTCGATCAAGCAAAATGCATGTGGTGGTTTTTCATTCTACAGGAAAACAATAACCCTTCATTATAAAATGTTACTTGAAAAATCACTCAGATGGAACCACAGAGCGGACCCAGAATTTTCTCTTCTCACCAGGCCCACTTTCTCTTGCTGACACGCCTACAATCCACACTGTTGTTTTTAGTTATTCATTACTACTCATTGAAGGCACACAGGAAAGACACACAACAAACAGCAATGGAGAGGAATGTGGGCCGGTGAGCAAATTAAAGAAATTGGGCAAAGCAGAAAGACAAATATGCAAGTCCTTTCCATAGTTCCCTGGTTTTTTTAGTACAGACTCTGGAACTGCTACATCAAAGACATTCTATTTACATAATAAATTAAGGATCTTAAACAACTCAGTTATCATTTCATTAACAAATACCTTGCTTGTTATAATAACACAAATCTCTGTGACTGCCAGTGAGGAGTGAGCCATTCTGTGGGGTGCTCGACGATAAGTGATGAATGTTCTATTTCCACCACTGTTGTTAACATTAGCTGACTTTCCTGTTTCGGTATATGTCACAATGTCACATCCTGCCATTAAGCGGTCTTTTCCTTCATAAAGGACTCTACAATCACATAATGGCCGATACACAGAGTTTTGTCACTCACAAAGATAACTCCAACTTACATACTTTTGACTACGACCCCTGGTTGTAAGAACAAAATAAGACTTTGATAGTTCTGATCAAGTGCAAAAATCCCACACCAAAACAAAGATAATGTAATGATATCAAGGCTCATTACAAAGGCTTATTACAAAGGCTCATTACAAAGGCTCATTACAAAGGCTCATTACAAAGGCTGATGACACTTTAAGATCAGATATTAAATTTACAAGTACAATATCCATGATCTTTCAAGGTACCATTTTCCACCACTGATAAAACAGGTAAAGTTAGCCTTACCAGGCCCCAAAGACATAAAGTGAAAGTGTGGGGGTGGGTAGGTTATGTGCTGGGGCCAGAGATCCTGCTACTTAAAAAACACACACTACAGAAATTTTACAAAATACTGGCTGGAAGAGAGAACCAAGCCAGGAAACTGGCTCTCAAATGGGTGGTGTTTGAAGCTAAAAAGGTATTAACATTTCAAGGGTGGATATCCAATGACCAGAAATAGAACATGGAGTGGGCTGTTGGATTATGTTGTCCTTCTATCAGAAAAGCAACTAGAATCTCTCGCATGTTTGGCACAGAGGTTGTTTCACCGTATATCACCTCAATATGTACTTATAGGTAATAATTCTATGATAATCTTAACTCTTTACCTCCTAACATCAGTATGCTTATTTTCTACACTATTCTCTCTACATTTTCTATAATATTAAGAAGGAGAACTTGTTTCATAGTCATTATATTCTTTCCTGGTGATCATTCTCCCTATTCTCACAAACTTATGTTTGATTTAGAGATAATACTGTGAGGAGAAATTAAATGCTGGTCACTCTTGTAAAAGTAAAATGATTATGTAGAAATCATACATGTAGGTGCCTGTAGGAAATTGATACATTGTAATGAATTTCTTACCCAATATCAGTCAATGGAGGTTTGTCTGTTCCTCTGCGAATGCAGAGGTAACATGATGGCTGTCTTATGGAGCCATGATTAAGATCAGCAGGAAATCCTGCAGGGGTTTTGTCAATGCATTTGTATCCAATTGGAGGTTTTTCTCCCAAACTCTTGAATATCACAGTAATGTCTGTGATTGGTTCCAGAATATTCCTTTCATCATCCAAGTGTATAGCATTCTGAGTTGACTTGCCATTACCAAGGCCAGCTACTACAAAGTAGTCTCCTACTCTCAGAGGTTTTTCACAGTCAACCATACTCCTGAGACATCATCCTTTAAGGAAAAAAAATAGTATTGTACGTAAAATAAACAATTATCATGTTTCCAGACAAAATTTTGTTTCAAAACATAATTTTTTTTAATTTATCCTCTTAGCGTGAAACCAAAGCCTCAATCCTATCAAACTTCAAATACTTTTGGTTATTTACTTTTTCTTAATGACTTTATAGATTTAGAAAGATTGATTGTCAGCCTATCTAAATTCAAATGTTACCTGTGAAGAACATATTTACCATTTCCATGCATTCTCTCTAAAAGTTTGTTTGATCACATTAGTTAATAAATTTGAACTTTTGTTAACACAAATAGCTGGACCTGTCATGGTTGACAATATGTTTTACAGATGGAATCAATGATATCTTTCAACACCAGATGTGTGTGCCATCATTGTGGTTAACAAGGAAAGAAAGGCTTGATCCAAACCCAAGGTCAAGTGTGAACTTCCTGTTAGCTTTGAAGTACATCTAGATAAGATATCTTATCATGTTTCTGACAAAACTCTACTGAGTTGAGGAATAAACTTAAGGTAGTTTATCAAATATATTTCTAAAAGGTCAACAATCATGTGACTGAAAATTCTCTGACTTAATTTGACTAACAGTTGAAGTAGTTTGTCAAGTTTTTTCAGGAAGAAATGTTTCAGTTTTGATTTTGGTTTCTAGCAACATGTATATCAGTTTTACATAAATTGTTACATACTGTTCTTTCTTTGATTTTAACCTTTGCCTCTCCATTAAATACTCTTGGAATTTAACACACAACACTAGCAATTGATCAAGATGTTATTCATTCAGTTATCAAACTGTTGATCTCTCTGCCACTATTTTTGAAAATAATTGAATTCAGCTAGAAAACTAGATTGTTTGGGGTTGGAGTCCTCTTAAAGAAAGGGGAATGGGGGAAGGGGGTGAAATCAGAATTTCGTTCCATCCCAGGTTTATAAAAAATACACATATTACATGGCATATACCACATAGCATGAAAACTTTGGAGATCTATTAAGTCTACAGATTGGTAATCTTTTGAGTTTTGCTGGAACAAAACTTATTGAATTAATATTCATCGAATTTCTGGAGTAATTTTAATTCCACATTTTTCATGTCTTGCAGCTAAATATTGACAGAAAAGGAAAACAACATTTTAAAATGTTAGTACAGGGCACATGTATACCTTGTGACTTATACCCAAATAGTTGGATATTTTGAACGAGTCCATAAAAGCACATACAAATTAAAGGACACAAAATTCATGCAAGGATTTTTACCAGGAGAGAGGGTAGTAAATTTGAATCCAAATTTTTATTGAGTGATTTTTTTGTGACATCATTTTAAAAATCCCCAAAGAAATGCCTCTAGCCAGAAGTCAACATAAACATAAATGCAAATATCTTCAAAAGCTTTTCATCCAGACACGTCTCAAACCCAATCCTTAATTAGAATATTATTCCAAGAACTTCCACGAAAAAGCACTTAAAAGTGTAAGATATATATATTTTTTCCAGTGCGGTACATCTGTATCATAAACCGGAAATACTTGTAATTAGCATAGTGAGAGTTTCATTTTAAGACATGTTTTCTTGTCATATAACAATTAAACGAAGACAAAACATTTGGCATCAAAACTACACCAAAAATTGCAAACTGCAATGATCAGAGTCAAATCAACCGAGTTACATTTCAATAATTTTCCACGCAAAACACTCGAGCGAGGGAACCTCAACAATGGCGAAGTAGCATCTG
Organism: Pocillopora verrucosa; assembly: GCF_036669915.1. NCBI lineage: Eukaryota > Metazoa > Cnidaria > Anthozoa > Scleractinia > Pocilloporidae > Pocillopora > Pocillopora verrucosa. The sequence continues at coordinate 5,345,291 of NC_089315.1, read as the reverse complement.
TAACCAAATACCTTCTGATGCGCAAAAAACTGGTAGCATTCAATCAGCGAAAATCCTATTTCATTATCAACTAACATGTATCTAAAATTACACTGTTCCGTCATCTTTCGTTTTCACGTCGTCCAAGAGTAGTGTAAGTACGTATCTGACACAAAACCCTCAACAATACATCTTGCGATCTCGATACAAAAAGGTCGAAAATGTGGCCACAATACCACAAAAAAAAACAGGCAAAGTATAACAGGCTGAGCGGAAGACGCTCCAGATCGCTTTCTGAAATCTGGCGATCGAAGAGCAAGGGACGAAGAAGAATCAAATTTGAAATAAGCTTTGCCTTGTAAACCAAATTTAAAAATCACACCCACCTCACTGTAATAAAGTTTAAATATGTCAATTCGAGGCGAACATTTCAAAAAAATTCAACGACTTCCCCTTACACTTGCATTTAGAAGTCGCGAAAAGATGACGGAATATTTAAACCGGCTTTACCTGCGTTTGTGAATCAACAATTTAACACAACGTAGTAATAATACAGTGCCAGAAAAATTTCACACAGATCAATTACTTTTTTAGATCGCGTTCATTGAGTTCATCCAATATCATATAACTTGGTATGTCGCATACAGATACAATTTTTTCAACGTTCCTTTTCATCGACAAAAACGACATTTTAGGCTCAATGAAATGAAAAAGAACAAAAGTACACATCGTCTATAAACGTAAATAAACTCTCCGCCGTACGGAAAACGTGATTGCCGTAAGTTTCAAATCGTTTTCAAAATCTGAGAAAAGTACCTTCACTGTGCATCAAGAAATAAATCTTTGTCGTTCGAATTTTGCTCCATATCGTCTGCAGCAATTTCATCCTCAAAAGGGGTGAGTTTCACGGTGTAAAAATCCGTCGGAAAAAGCCACGAGGAGCCAAACACCGACGAAAAACAAAAAAAGTCTAATTAATGGGAGGCTACCAAGTCTTCCAAACTCTTACTCTTACTCTAGGGTAGAGAGGGTATTTCACAATACTAAAAGGGGTAGACTGGGAAGGTTTTTAGTCATATGACATGCTTATGATCGTGTCGTCATCGTTGGCATGAGCGTTAGAATTAATTATTTGAAAGTGGGATAGAAAAGTGACACGTTGAAGAATCTCCGTGAGGAGGAATCTTTACCCCTACTTTTGAAAATTGTTACTGAAAACTTTACTAAAATGATCAGTCTGGAATTCTCGAACCACATTAAGACGTTCGATTACAAGAGTCAAAGAAGCGACTTAGAGCGCGAGGCGATCGAAAAGGTAATAGCAGGCGAATCGCTACTTTCTGTGTTTGAGAAGCACAAATTATCCCTGGAACAGCGAAGGAAGCTCTTGAAGACTAAAGTTGCCTATCCACACAAAGGCGAGGAAAGCAGTCTGTTTTTTTGCTCTCCATCGCGTGCGGTCACGTGGACTTAGCCAAAAGCCTTATTGAAGAACAGGTGGTTGATATCGAGGAGAGAGGAACAGTGCTAGTAGGAGTGTATAAGGATGGAGGGTTTGGCTACGAAGTGGGCGAAGATGTCACCCCTTTATGGTGTGCTGCTGCTTGGTGTAAGTTTGAACTTGTGAAATTGTTGGCAAAGCATGGAGCGAATATTAATCACAGATCAAAGGTCGGTTCAAGCCCTCTTCTGGTAGCTTGTCGATACTTCCACTTAAACAGAGCACGACAAGTGCTTCTGGGGAAACCTGACGTGCCGGTGCAACTTGAGCTTGTCAAATTTCTTCTGGATAATGGAGCAAATGTGAATGAGGCTGGTCACCTTGGCGACACTCCCTTAACTGCAGCTGCCTTGTCAGGATTTAAAGACCCATCCCTTGTGGCTTATCTTCTGGAAAAGGGTGCAGATCCAAATGCTAAGAATGCTCTTGGCTTCACTGCTCTGCACTTAGCTGCACAAAAAGGTTGCTTAGAATCAGTTAAGGTGCTGATTAAAAATGGAGCGCAGCTAGAAGCAGGTGATACTGAAGGAATTACGCCTCTTCAACTTGCATGTTGTGAATGTCATGATAGTGTTGTGGAATGGATAATTTCACAACCAGACTGTAGCAGAGAGTGGAGGATCAATGCCCTGGAGCTTCTTGGTGCCTCTCATGTAACTTCCATTGATGTTGATGATATTGAGTATCCTAGCGAAGGACAAAGTGAAGAAGAGTATGCAGATGACATGGAATCAATCCAGCATGGATATAATTTGTTGCTAAGAGCAAAGAAGGAGCGCTTTGAGCCACCCACTAACATTGTTAAGCAGGTTTTATCACCTCTTACTGTATATAATAATCAGGTAGAAAGTAAGAGCCTTGAAGAACTGGAGGCATTGTCTACTAACCATGAGGTCATTCAAATAGAGGGTTTCCTCATCAGAGACAGAATTCTTGGTGCTTTGCATTCATCAGAAATTCTACAGCCACTCTTCAACAAAGCTATTGTTTTATCCCACAAAGAGGAACTTCAGATGGCAGCCAACTTCTACAGCCATGCATTATCATTTAGACTTGTGTCTTCTGATTCAAGTAGAGAAATATGCGAAGACTTCTTGACCTCTTTGCGAGCATGATTGAAAAGGGCATACAGCTGAAGACTGCCAATCTTGAACCAGTGCACCAGTACATTTTAGTGTGGCTCAAAATTCTGACACAGGAGAGAGAAAGACAGCATTTATCTCATTTTGAACAGCAAGAGCTGAAATGGGCTTTTGACCACAACCTGCTTTTGGTATTTTATTTCATTTGTATCTTGAGTAATATCAGTGCTCACTCTGATGAAGAAGCCAGAAGAAAGAAGAGATGATTAAAAAAATAATGGACCTTAAACTGCAGAATTCTCAGGGCTCTGATATGTTCCATCTAGCTGTCTGGGATTCAGTCATTGAGGTCCACAACAAAGTATGCCTAAAAGAAATTTTCAAAGTGCCCAATATGAAAGTCCTGGAGATTTTACTACAAAGTGGTGGAAACATAAATTCACAAGATCATTCAGGGAATACCCCTCTTCATGTTCTTATGTCAGTTGATCCAAAGCTTGCCATTGTTCCATCAGATTTCAAGGAAAACAAAGGGAAGGACTATATCAAGTGGTTTGTTCAAAATGGTGCAAAAGTAGATTTGAAGAACATGACAGGGGAATGCCCAGTTGATGTAGCAGTGTCAGAAATTGCAAAAGAATTTCTGAAAAAATTGTAAACTTTACAGAGCTCTGACAAAATATTGTTCACAATTTATTGAAGTGGTCCATATGAACAAATGTTAGACTCAACCTTATTTAACCCTTTCCTTCCCTAGGAGTGACCAACTGGTAATTTCTCCTCACAATATCAACACATTATCATACTGAAAGGTGTCTAGGAAAATGAAAAATCCTGAGAGATAAGGCTTGATTTATCACCTAATTCTCAGAGCAGAAATTAGAGGAAGTGTTTAATGGACAGGAGAAGAATTGATCAGATGTTGTGGTTGTTAGGGTTTGCAGTGAAATTTAGAGTTACATTTTGTTTTGCCATTCTAAAGGAGTGGTGTATGTTATTTTACTAGTGTTTACTCTGTGCCACTAAGGATGCTTCCTGGTTTATGTTCTGTTGATGAGAACAATGTAGTAGGGATATCTAGCACCCAGAGAAAAGAGACATTGTCAAAGTTTGTAGGAAAGGAGATATATATTAACCACAAAAAAATTATATTAACCTTGTTTGTGATGAAGCTTCTTTCAATTTTGCCAATGGAACTGCTGATGTCAGTTCAGAACAGGAGGATGGTGATTACATCACTTCATTCAAAGTGACTTTGGTGATATGAAGGTCTGTAGTCATCCAGAATCATAAAACTAACGTACTTTTAGAACTGCATGTTATTTAACAGTTATTCTTTATTATTATTTGCGCCAAATTTGAGGGTGGATAAATAACCAAAGGAAGCAGGAAGTGCCTGAGTAGAATAGCTTTTGTAGTTTATAGGAAAGCACAAAAATATAAGGCATTTGCTAGTTACTGGTTAGTGTCTATATTTCTTTAGTTGTAAGCTCTGGGGCAAACAGATTTCTTTCCCCAGTCGCTCTAAGGATTGCCCACAGGGCTTTGCTTACAGGGCTTGCTCAATTTGCTGAACAAATTCATTGACCATGTTAGGTGGAGTTAGGTTATGAGCTTAGAGCTAGGGTTACAACTTCTTAGCATCCCTATCAGCCCTATCAGAAGGAAATTCAATGATTGGCAGCCCAGTTTTCATCAGTAAGTAGATATAAACAGGACTCTTGAGCCAGAGCTTGTTGATTCGTCCTTAGATCATTTACTCAAGGTAGAACAGTTTTGTAATCTTAAAGGAAGGTTTTGTAGAATTTCTCTTAAAATTTATTAGATGCTATTAACTCACTAGTATATATATACAACAAGGATTACAAGTCTGATTTCCTTTTAAAATGTGTATCTCAAGTTATGAATGTGCCCATATGTGCTAAACAAGTTTTCAAATATAGTCAAATAAATAAAGTTGGCATCAGACAATCCTGGCGTCTAGGTGTAAAGATAGGGTGTGGATTTTGTAACTTCAACGTCAATACTTAACCCTAAAAGGTCTTACAATGGAAAAGTAGACAATTTCAATGGCCTCTTTTTTACCTCAAATGGGGGGCTTTTTAAATCCCATGATCTGATCCGAGACAGAATTTTCTCCCTGCAATATCAAAACAATATTCAACCAAGGATGAGTGACAAGAATAGTGACAAAAGATATTAATTTGGGGATAATTAGTTGGATCCAATACCTAAATTTTTCTGAACTAACTTTATAAGAATTGTATGATTGACAGGTAAGGAGAATGACAAATCATCTGACCTGGGGAGTTAAAGGGTTAAAAAATTAACCCCCATTAACTCACCAAGACGTGATTTATCATCTGTAACTTCTCCTTTCGTATGCATATGAAATTCAGCAGAAAAGGTGTATCGAGAAATACCTCAAACTGATTCAGGCAGAGTTTTCTTGATTCAACACCAAATTCTTGTTAGAGGAGAGGAGATGACGTTCAATAAGGACGTCATCCATGCGTATGCCCTCTCATACAGAACTAAATCAAATGCCGCGTATTCAGCAAACTTGCATAATTTTGGGAGGGGGGGTGGGGGTTTTGGGTGTGGGGGTTTTGGGTCTGTGGGAAGATACCGACTGTTTTTAACTTAAAAAATTAATTTGTGGAAGTTATCAGCTCTCGAATTCCAATGCAGTGTGAACTGCGAGGATAATGAAATTTAATAAATTTCGGAAAAGAAGGATGAAAAAATTCAGGTTTCGACGGGAGTCAAATCCGGACATTCCTTCCACTGGGTGTTACATCACTTCATTTATTTCATTTTTGTTTTAAGGATATAATGATTCAGAAGTGGGGTTTTAATTTCTACTGATTCATCGGTCTCTGAAAATGTAAGGTTTGTCGTAAGAATTCTCTATCAACTTAGCGGGAATGTTTAGATTTGACACGTGGTTACATCAGATTAGAATATCGCTTTTTAAATTATATGTGGAAGTGAACACAGCAAAAGTTACATTAATTAAAGTCGTCTTTTTTTTCAACTGGAAAAGTTGCATGTTTTACCCTCAGCGGACAAGGTTGAGTCCCAGAAGCAAAAAGTACCGTATCTAATTTTAAAAATTAAAGGAAAAGGAGACAAAACAACAAAAATAAGAATATTTTGGACAGAAGTTTGACCCTTTTTCTTTACGGATCAAGGAAACGTGAAAAAATCTGAGTCCCTCTTGAGGATTCAAACAACCTCAAGCAGTTAGCCCCAAATAGGCTGTCCCAGCTGGGAGGAGAGTTTCGTGCGCTTCATTCCAGTGCTTGTTTATTATTCGCTGGTTGCCCATACTTCGGTCTCACCCTCTGGTACCTCGGTGTAAGCTCGTACCGTTTTTGTTTTTTTATGTTTTTTCATTTTCGCTTTCCTTTTTTATTTTGATTACGAGCAACAAGCCGTTAAATATAGGTCTCAACCCTGGAGGACAGATCCATTGTCGTTTGTCGGCTGTAACCAACCAGAGGACTGTGTCTGTATTCAAGCGGGATTTTATTTGGTCATTTCTCCAGCACCCTTGAAATTAAAAGTCAGAGGAATGCCAAACAAAAATATTGCTGGGGTCGGAGAGCAAGTCCTTTTTGAACTAAAGAGTAAGCCCTTGTATGCTAGTTGCTGTAGAAACAGTAGTAGCAAAATCTCACTTTCTTCGCTCTCAAGCTTTCTAACAGCTGAGCAGAAAAGAAATAAGTTGAATTTCGTGAGGATTCAAAACCTAACTTTCTCTCAATTTGCTATCAAGGTCCTCTAACAGCGGAGCAGAAAGAAATGGGTTGACCTTCGTTCAGATTCAAACCTCACTCCTCTTGAATTTAACAATCCTATGATCTGCCAGCACCCTTGACATTCCAAGCCAAAGGGAATACAAAAACATTTGCTAGGTTTGAGAGTATCTCCTCTTGAACTTAAGACGTGAGAGTGCTTGACAATGTGAGGGAGACATATCAATAGTTGACTGAAACTTATGGGGGTGAGCCTCAGTTTTTCATACACTGAAAATAAACGGGAGGGAATAGCAGAAGAAGAGAGCACCCATGGGGTGTGGATGGTTCGCCGATACTCAGTGATTCCACAGATGTTTGATGATCAATTTTGATAAATCACCAAAGAAAGGAAGTCAAGTGGAGTGATGCCTAAAGCCATTCATAACGATGGTCCCGAAGCTGGAAACACCCGTTGACCGAGTTACAACTCTCGCTTCATGGGTGTAGGCGGGACTTTTTCCAAGAGGGAGAAGAGATCTTTGAAAAAAATTGGTCCATTCGTTTGTTTAACAATCGTAAGACCACAACAGGACATGTAATAATGGTGATCTTTCGTTACAATCAAATCTTATTTCCCATAATCAAAAACCTGCGATGTAAATTTCTGTCAATAAAATCCAAGTCGCTTCGTCCGTTAAACGAAAACTGGTGTAAGGCTCTTGGCAGAAATTCGAGCTAGAAAAATTTTAAGCAAATTACAGTTTTTTGCTCGAAAGACAAGAAGGCGAACCTCTTGCGTGATCACAAGAATACCAGTCAATTGTTCGCAAAAGATAGTGCTTAACCAGACCTACTGGAGTGGATTATTGAACTTGTGGGCCAATTGGTTATATACTACAGGAATCAGTTTGGAACCGCCTATTACTTATAGAGAGAAACGACATATTGAGTATCACTGGACATTTTTGTTAGGTTGGAAAAAGGAAAGTGCGTTTCTAATTACAAGGCAAGCCAACATTGAACTTGAAGCACTGAATTTTACTTGCTTACTTTTGTGCTTGCTTTTGTTACGTTTGCATAAGATCATTTACTTTTACTTATTGCCCATAATCGGATAGGCCTGAAATCACTCTTCTTAGACCTAAAGATAAAAGCAATGCAAGGTGCAAACAATATATATATTGTAATAAGGACCAGTCTCAAAGTGAAATACAAAGTATCAGAGAAATGGAAAACTAAGACGCGTCATTGTCGCCACCAAGAGCCCCCGAAGTGTGTGTATGAAATATTTTTAAACATTGATTCCGTGGTTCTCTTCAGTGCCATCGCATAGTAATGTACTACAGACACAGACTGGTGCTCAGTTTATTCAATTAACGCTTCGTTTATTTGTTCTCTCTAAGATCCTAGTTCAGTGCTACCAAGTCCTTAGCCATGGCGACACATTCGCTCTTCAAAATCCCTGTAGTTCATTCTTCATTTCCGCTGATAAGTTGTTGCGAGGACACGTCTTATGTGTTCTGCCGCATTTACAACGCGCCTCTTTCTAAGCTTCTCTATTGAAAGATCGAAGAATCCACGGTCGCCCCGATAAGTTTTTGTTTCTTCATCCAGACGACATTAGATAAGAAGGTTTCAATCAAACTTGCCAGTTTATCATCTTTAAGCTCCAGTAATTCAACGATTGCCGACGAGCGCGTCTGGTATTAACGCCGTGAAGGTATTCCATGGCTGTCCCATCCAGGGCGTCGAGGACAATCTGCAACTGTTTCCTCCACTTTGGCAATAAGAACGGAGATATAATCTCCTCTCGATGATTTTTCTCGTCTCGTCTCTCTTTGTTTTCGAAGAATCGTGGCTGTATTTGTAAACGTTGTTTCGTTGCCCGTTCTTCCATTAATTTTAAGCTTGGGTCGCAAGTTTATCCCGTGTCGGAGTTCGCTGTCGTCGATTTCTATGGTGATAATGTAGGCAAGTCGTTTGTTTGGTTCAAGTCTTCTGTGTAAATTTTTCTATCTGAAAGTAAACAGAATCTTGAGCTGGCATGCAAAACCCGCATTCAAACGCCATGATTGGTTTCGTAGTGCAGGCGAAGAAGGTTTCGATGATGGACGCAAAGTGTCCAGTCGGTTGCCGCAGGTGGTTCAAACTCTTAAATAAGCTTTTATATTATCATTAATTCCTGTCCCCCACCAGGTGCTACCAACAGTTCCTTGTACAGTAGTTAGGAGAATTTGGGATTTTTATCAAGAGTACACCCACTTGTTGACAAGTTTGGCATATTCTCATCAACCATTTTGCTGGATAGTAACTTGAGTTTGTTTATGAGAAGTTGGGAGGAGCTTGTTGAATCCTTGGAGTCGAAAGGGTTAACCGCAATTAATTGACCTAATGATTGGGTTGTTTGGATGCGGTAGGCGAATTGGAAAACGCAGAAAAATATAAGATTGTGATCTATTTTTAATTATAGGAGAGATAACTTGATAGAGTGACTCTAGTGGAAATTAGTGTCCTCCTTCGATCTTGTTAAAAAAAAGAAAGGGAGAATAAGACTCCGCTCACTCTTGTACTTGATAACCTGCGATGAAAAACGTTCGGGGCGTCGGCGACACAGCCAAAGAAAGCAAACTTGACTTGTCAAAAAAGATTACTGCCCCTTTTGCTAATTAATTAGTTTCAGCTACATCGTGTTGAGCTTTCTGGGGCAGCTTTGTCTCAGGGTTAGTAGAGTTATGTTTTTGATCTGAACTCGGAAAAACCAAGAACTATATAAGATGAAATAAAGTGTACAAGCGCAGTCGGCCTCGGTCTGCCACAAATTGTCCGAATTAGAAATGTACAGGGCAGCCAACTTGTAATATTTATTTTATTTGGTTTTTCAGTTCCTTTTTTGAGGAAAATTCTTTAAAATGGAATATTAGTTAGCGAAATGCGCTGAAAAATCTTTATGCAGGTATTTTTTTAGTTGAATTGGCCAGAGTTTCAGAGACATTTCCTATCCAAATTGGGCCATGACACCGAGCAAAATCGTTTTGTTTTTTTTCTTATCGGTCAGATTATTATACAGAAAGTCATACATCGCAATGTGAAAATTTCTATTAATTGCGGACAAATCTGTCATATAATATTGTGTTCACAAATCTGAGACAAGACCCTTCCCCGAATTTTGCCTCCGATACCATCAGTCATATTTTAATCCTCATTTGCATGTACAGAACCTCACACAACTGCGATCCTCGGTTATATCAAAGTACCTACTGTTTACTCGGTAAGTAACAAAGTGATAAGGTCGCTAGTCCGCAGTTATTACAACGTTTTGCTTTTTTTGCTGGGTTACCGTTACACCAGCGTCCAGTAATTGATGTCAAAACCATTACTCTGCCCCCTCGAATCGAAACGTAACTGGCTGACCCTTATCACAAACTTAATTCTTGTTTCTTTTCTCATCACAGTACATAACAAAGTGTCATTACCGTTAATTCTAGAAAAAACAAAGAAAGATTTAAAACCGAAATTTAGCCGAAATATAAACGTCTCAATTAGTATTTTTAAATGGTTAATCTCATTACTACGTGCATGTAAATTGAGATGTCGTTAGTCCTTCTGCGATGGCACCCAGGAAAATCAACAAAACTGTAAAAAAGATAAGGTCAGAATTGCTTTGTATTGTTTTCACTTTTTCGTATAATTTTAATAATGTAACTTTCATCCACGAGTAACATTTGTTTAACCCAAGTGACATTATCTCGTATTAAACCTAATTGCCACTTGCTAATTGTCAAACTCGCAGCTAAACCAAAAAAGTTTTAAATACTATCTATCTTGTGGTTCGTTTCTTCTACTTTCACTGAAATAATTCCTTTAGTGCAATGGAATATTACAGAAGAAAAATTCTTCCTGAGACTAATTCCAATAACATCGGTTTTTTCAGTGACATTTTCCAGGACCGTTTTTTCTACGGTAGACCTCCAGTCACTAACAAGCACGGGTCGATTCCCAGTCACTAAATGAGCAAGAGCGTTGCGGTGGGAAATCTCCCATCCCTTGAACCTCAAGGACAAAAGTTTCGTACTGCAATTTTTAAATTATCAGTGTGTGCCGTACTTCTTCGATCGTTTGTCGCAAAATCAACACTGTTTTGGCATCAGATAGGAATATATAACGGTGGTGAAATGTTTCATATGGCTGGCCTCGAATATTCATATCCTCAGTGCCGTGAGACGTAACCAAGAAGCCCCGAAATTTCGCGTCAAACTGTCGCAATCAGATGAAAACATTTAATTCCTCCTTTCCGTCTAGGCTTCGAATGGCACGATTCTTCTATACACTTAATTCCATCCTTTCCACGCATAAGTATTCACAACACCTTGCTCTTTCATGGCTCCAGTTCGATTGCGATCCGTAGCTTTCTTCTCTCCATCTTTCGTTAATCTGTCAACCATTTTCTCAATGTCTTCATCTTCCATCTCGTGTACTTCCACCTTGGTTCTTCTGTCAATGGGCGCTTTTTTCTGTTCCTTTCGACTTGTCCAGTCTGGTATGTACAGGCGATCGACCACCTGGTTAATTTTCCTATCGGATAATTTTTGGTATCCCATGAGAAATTCCCGATTGCGTTCTTTCGGATGTGTAATAGTACCCCACGGTTTCTTCGCCATCTTCCCTCCACTTCTGAAAAGCCCGCAGAAACGCGCAATGCCTTTTGTCTGAATTTTAAACCCACTTAAAAGCGTCACGTAATAAAAGAAAAAAAAAACAACAATGCAGATTCAATTACAGAGTGGGCTGAGAGAATTACTTCATTTCCATACAAAACGCACAGACAAGTCCTTAGGATCTTTCTATTCTTGTTTTTATTTCGCTGCGTTGTAATGATCTTATTGATAAAGCAAATGAAACGTGTTTGCTATTCGGCCGGATTACTATTAATTTAAATGCCACAGAAAACTGTCTGATTATCGAGTCGGAAAGGGGCAAAGGATTATTCAAATGGTCCTGGCTAAGCCACGAAATGTTTTACAAAGTGAAATGTTAAATTATTTAAAACGTGAGTAGTGGAAATTGGACGGTATCATGTTATCTCTACTACTACTACTGTCTATAGTATGTAAAAAGGTCGGCGAAATACAAAGAAATCATAGCATCATCTGCATGTCAAATATGTTACGACCACAAGAACAAGAAGACTTGAGAAGTGAGCGAAATCAAGAATTCAAACTGTCACGCATTTTTATGTCGCGATTTAAAGTGTCACACTTCGTTTAAGGACTTTCTTCCCACAAAGTATCGCTTGGTGATTGCAGCCATTCCAAGCATAAGAATTCAGAGCAGCTCCCCATTCGTTTTTGAAACGATGCACCCGCCGAGTATCGGGTGTTTTCTCCAAAGTTGGTTTCTTTATGCGCCAACTAGCAACCACTGCGTTGATGTCGTCACTGGTCAATTTTCGTTTCTCAATCGCCGGCCGCGGTCGCTTTTTGTTTTCCGCCGGTGATGTTTTCGGTCTACTTAAATCGTTCGACCAGCTAATATCTCTCTCTTCCTCACCTAGTTTCTGGTACCCTAGTTCAAACATGGCGGCTTAGTTATTGTTTTCCCTCACGGTTGTGAAGGTCATGAGGGTGTAATTAGTTAGTCACTGCGGTCTTCTGAATGAAAGTGTGTTTGAATTTTCGTAATCTAACCGCGAAGAAGCA